>NC_053023.1:684477220-684488687 GCF_003073215.2 Triticum urartu | reverse complement strand
ACATCATTCTCCTAATGATGTGATCCCGTTATCAACGACATCCAATGTCCATGGTCAGGAAACCGTAACCATCTATTGATCAACGAGCTAGTCAACTAGAGGCTTACTAGGGACATGATGTTGTCTATGTATCCACACATGTATCTGAGTTTCCTATCAATACAATTCTAGCATGGATAATAAACGATTATCATGAACAAGGAAATATAATAATAACCAATTTATTATTGCCTCTAGGGCATATTTCCAACATATACACATTTGGTCAATCCATGAGGTATGTTCTGTACATTATTTTTTGTACAAACACTTGATTATTCAGCTAAAGTACTATATGCTTCTTGGATATTTTGACATGTTTAGCGGTAAACCACTAGACACTTTTAAGTTTTTTGGACCCAGGAAGGCAAGTCATCATAGGCTATGCATAAAATATATCCTGAAGGGCGACACAGATTGTCACAAAGCGTTATGAAACATGCTCGATGGCATGGCAGATAAACAAAGTTTCGGCTATCCTATTACATGAAGCTTCAAAGCGGTTCAAACAGTGCCATTGTTTTTCACAGTAGCCATATAAACCGGCGACCGGATCAGGACTCTTCATCATGACGGTTTGACGGTTGCGGATCAGTTGGTGTCGGCACTTCTTCATCCCTCCCCAGCCGCTGGAAATCAGCCGTTGACCAATCGATTCCGGTTAAAGCTTGGAACACTGCTTCCTCATGGATAAGATCAGAAGGGTTAATACTAGGGGCATAAGTGTGCTTACGAATCGGAGGCACAAGTTCTTCGACTTCATGGATGCCGGTTGGCTGTCTTTTCCCTTCTGCATCATAAAACGGTTGAAAATGGGACAAATCGGTGTCCTCAGCCAATTTGCTGGCCGTTGGCCGCATCTGTTTGGTCAGCCGCCGAAGATCATCATTGTCAAAGTTTGAACCGTCTTCTTTAACGCCTGGATATCCTTTAATGATATCCTCCGCTTCAAGGTCTGGAATCCAGGCCTTGGCTCGAATAAGGGCGGTTAATGCTCCTGCTCTCGCAGCGGCTCTTTTCAACTCGCCAATACGCGCCGGTAACATGCCCAGCTTCTCAAGGGTCTCCTTAATCAACGTTGGCGCCGGTTTGTTATAAGCCGTTGTACTAATGGCTCGCTGAGATCCAGAGTATAGCTTCTCAACCAATGTATATGCCGCTTTGAGCTTCATCCACATATCTGCACCAAGATGAGTGATCCGAGTTCCTGCCAAAGATTTTATCAACATTTTGGTCAGTTTTAAGATTCATTGACTGGTGCAACATACATAAGCAGACACTTACCAAAGATAGCAGAGGTCATAGCGTTGATTTGGCGCTTCAAACCGGCTAGTTCTTCAACCACCGGTTTCAGGGCTTCCTCGGCATCTACAACTCTTTTGGTCAAACCGGCTTTTTCGGTTTCCCATTCAGCACGATCTTGGTTGAAGGATTCTTTCAATTTTTCCATTCCGGACAGGGCCTGCGTCAGCTCCTCTTTGGCTTTTGCAGCTTCGGCTTGTTGAGACTTCACATTTTCTTGCAAGTCAGAGTTTTGGGCATCTTTGCTTCTCAGTTCAGCCTGCAACATTGAAGGTATATTCAACAAAACAACATATTTATGCACTAAGTATAAAGCATATAACAAGTTATCCACTTCATACTTGGGGGCTAATGCCTATTTGCTCTCAAATACTACCCTCTATACAAGTCTCCAGAACAATGCAAGCATTATCCTTCACTTGGGGGCTAATGTACGTTTGTTCTAAACCGGCGGTGTGGATTAAAAACCGGATTAACTTGCCAAGTTAAACCGGCCTTTGGGGGCTATGCTGCAGAACGTTATCTAATTTTTTGAAACATGAGTCTTATCTATGATTGAGGACACGCCTTTGCAAGGATCAACGATGGGATGCTTGAAGTGTTATAAAGACCCGGTTTATGATTGACAATCATAAAACGGCTCTTGGAGGGTACTTGGAATAGTATTTCAGCTATAAATTAATGTACAAGGGAGAAGCATTTACCTCATATCGTTCTTTCATCAAATTCACCAAATCGGCTTCATAATCCCGGTTTGAGTGCAGATGGTTCAAGAAGCCAGAATGAAGCTCATCAGCGTTAAGATGAGCATAGTTCGATAAGTCGCTGCTCCATTTACCTTTATCCCTGGCAATTTGCTCTTCTTTGGCACTATGCTGAGCCAAAATAACGGGATGACCAGGAGAGCTGTGGCCTGTTCCAGTAATAATAACGTCATCACCTTGGCCTTCAGAATTTTTGGTGGATGATGATGGAATTTCAGTGTCTTTCACTGGATTAGCCCGGTTTGGTTCTGCCGATTCAGTATCAGGGGCGGCAGGCTCAGCATCTGTTGGTTCGTCAGTATGTTGGCCATCAAGGGGCGGATCATCAAAAGTTGTTTCAGGATGGAGGCCTTCCGGTTCACCAGTCTGCTCCGGTTCACCTCTTGGTTCTTCTTCTTCGGCAACAGGGTCTTCTGGCGGATTGGTGACCCGAGCTTTCTTGCTGGGTCTGGCTTTGGCCCTGCAAACAGAATAAAAAGGATTAACATCCTGTTCAAAAGATGTAGGTCACATTGAAAGGAAAGGTTTTTCATAACTCACCCGGCCACAGTTTTCAAAGTGGGGAGTTGAGTTGCTGTCGATTCACCAGAAGAGGAAGGAGGTGTCACCTGATAATTTGAATCAGACGGATTAAGAGGCTGTCTGAAATAACCTGCCTTGGGGTAAGAATGGTCAGAAGTGGGAGAGACCTCAGACCGGTGCTTCCGAACCAGAGTATCAGGTAAACCGGTAGAGGTGACCTGTTGGCCACTATGCCGGGTTGTCCGGCGAGCTTCATGCTGTTGAGTCTTCAAAATAAATGTTGGATCCAAGTGAGCAAGAGGATGAGAAAAGCTTACTTTCCAGATTGCTTGGCGAGTTTTTTGTGTTGGCATAGAGTCTAAACCAGAACAAAGGGTAATTACCTCTACGTCATCAGCCTGACTAGCTTCTGCCTCCTCCTAAGGAAGATCATTGTTAACAAGATGCATAAAAATAGAGCCAAGTGAGTCAAGTTCTACCTCAACTTCTGGGTCATCAGTATCATCATCAAGTTCCCTATTAATCCGGTCAGCCGTTTTCCGCTTTGACGTCTGTTTTACGGCTTTGGTCTTCGGGCGGGTTGGTTTGACCACTTTGTCTCCAGTTGGTTTTGCCGCTTTCTCTATGGATTTCCGTTTCCAGAAAGGGTCATCACCCTATATATATATAAAGAAGAAGGGTTACAGCTTGTATAAGTTAAAGATATTAGAGATGAAGAGGAAGTGTAATGCTTACAGCAGGCGGTTTGTTCTTGGTATAGAAGGGACTCAGACCGGTTTGACTACAGACCAGTTCCGATTCATTCAGAATTTTCTTTACACCTTTAGTAACTTCTTCCTCAGATAATTGGAGGTTGCAGTGGCGTTGAGGATCGTCAACTTCACCGGTATATTCGCACATTAAACCGGGACGCCGGCTTAGCGGCAAGATACTCCAGGATATCCAACAGCGCACAAAGTCCACACCTGTTAAACCGTTTGCCATAAAGGCCCGAAGCTTGGCGATTTGAGGAGCGTATTTTGCCCTTTCTGAAGAGCTCAGGCGTTGTGGCATTGGGTGAGTATTGGATAATTTATGATCACGGAAGCCGGGGAGGGGATTTTCATCCTCAGGCGAAGTGTCTCTGCAATAGAACCATGTTTGGTTCCATTCCTTTGGGTGGCTATGGTGTTTGGCATGAGGAAATTCCACTTCTTTCCGCTTTTGAATCGAGACACCACCAAGCTCTGTGTTCGGGCCATTCACAAACTCTGTGCGCCGGTTTAAGTGAAAGAAATCCTGGAACAATTCTGCAGTTGGTTCTTCTTGTAAATAAACTTCACAGAAGACTTGGAAATTGCATAAGTTGGATACTGAGTTGGGACCAATATCTTGTGGATGCAGTTGGAAGCTGGCAAGCACATCTCGATAAAATTTTGACCCTGGCGGTTTGAAACCACGACTTATATGGTCAACAAAGATTATCACCTCGCCTTGTCTTGGGGTTGGAGGATTCTCTGTTCCTGGGACTCGCCATTTGATCTCAGTTTTCTTAGGCAGAGAGCCGATGCTAACCATCTCATTCAATTGAGCCTCAGTAACCCGGGAACGAGCCCAGTTGCAGGCAGTGAATTGTTTGGCCATTGCAAAGCGAACAAACTGAAAATGAAAGGCCGGTTTATAAATTACGCATGATTATACACAGGAGACATGCTGATATGATAAATGGTACAACCCGGAGACTAGTATAATGAGAGAGAAAGGTAATGCTAGCACAGGGTTGATCAGACACTGTTAAACCGGAGCATAATTATGAAGGTAACATGCTCTTCCGGTTTATCAGAGGGCTAATGGCATAGACTATTTATACAATGTTAAACCGCTTATATTGGTGCGAGGAGAAACGGATCTCACAAGAACATAGAAACAAATCTCACAGTGATGTATAAAACTTTCGGATCTAAAGATAAGATAGAAAAGCAAAAATAATTGGATCTTGAAGGGGGGCAGAACTGAAGCAATTTTTGATAGACTAGATCAGTTCTTTGCGCATAAGGATTTGTGATGACCATGGTAGGTAAGCTACGGCAAGAGATGCATCAAGCATGAAGTGTCCATCTATTAAAGGAAGAACAGGGAAGAATAGCACTGATGAACTTCGGAAGAATTGTGAAGAATGTCGAAACCCTAGAACAGATCTATGGTGAAAAAAGCAGAGAACTTACCGGAGCTGGTGAGGAAGCGGAAGGGCGCCGCAGTATTCTGCTGCGTTCAGGGTGATGCAGCGGCCAAGGTCGGAGCATAGGCGACGGTCGACGGTGGCGGCGGAGCTCCAGAGGCTGAGTGGCGCGAGGAAGACGACGCGAAGAGGCACGGGGGGAAACGGTGAAAATGACCCCTCGGTCCTATTTATAAGGCGAAGTGATAAAATTGCAAGTACGGGAATCGAGGAGCCCAAAAAATGGATAAGTTAATAAAGGTGTCGTCTCGATGTCTGGATATATATTAAATGAAGGAAATCTCCGACATCAACGGATGGATGATGTCAGGGCGGTTTATCGTAATTTTGAAGTATGACGTCACGGCGGTTTACAAGATCAAAAATGAAGATAAGTGAGAAGATTTTTTCTAAAGTGTGGAAGATTGACATGAACAAGTTCAAACCAATCTGTGGCCTAATGTTGGGGATATTACTACTGGAGGTAAACCGGTCTTATGTAGCCGGGTTGACTCTTTGAAGATTAGAAGCCCATGAAGATATAAAGATGATGGCGCTTTACGAAGGGCCCAAAGGCGGGTTACAGTCTGTAAATGTAAACCGGCCTAGTCATGTAACTTGTATAGTAAGATAGAAAGAGAGATGCCGAACCGGATACGTTTATAATCCGGTTTCGGGACTCTGTAGCCCGGCGGGCGTCAACCTATGTATATAAAGGGACGACCTGACCGCGGTTTAGGGACAGACAACAACAACTCGAGAGCCAGACAAAGCGGATTCACTCCCTGGCCTTCGAAACCCTAGCAATACCAATCACAACTAGGCGTAGGCTTTTACCTTCATCGAAGAGGCCGAACTAGTATAAACTCCTGTGTCCCCTTGTCCGGTTTAACCCCTTTAAACTAACCCATTGCGATGGCTCCACAACTAAGTCCTTTCACGAGGACATCTGCCGTGACAAACCCACGACACCTGCCTTTACTAAGGTTTCCAGTTCCGCTAAATTTCTTCACCTCAAACCCGATGCCCGATGGCGTCATGATTCTTCGTAGGCTAACCCTGTGAAAATTAACTGAGCTTCCACAGCAATGCTCCAAGTACACAAGCAAAACCTGATGAGGTACACCCCTATGTACTAATAGCAAAATCCAACCAAAAAACCTTTGATCTTCACGTGGTGTAGCTCCCTGGCAGTCAGCCCAGATGTTGGCTAATTGCCTTGTCCAAGCACTTGCCAATTCTGATGGATGCACATATCCCTTCATGGATTTCTTTCGCCAATTGACTTGATCTGCCTGTCTGTGTCACGTTAGGACTCGGTCCTGTTTTTGTCTTCAAGCAAATCTCATATATGTTGATTCCGGCGGCAACACGCCTCAGCTCCACACGTGCTTCCAGGCCCACATGGCCACTACACGCCGCGACTCGTGGGGCGGCCTCAGTAGCTCTATCGATCGTATCTCGCCAATCGCCGCGTACTCGCCGAGACCTCCGAACTGCACACGCGACGCGATCTGATCTACAGATCCATCTGACCGATAACCCACTCTAGATCAACAATCCAGCAATCTTCGAATAACCTAGCTCATGATAACATTTGTTAGAATAAATCCGAAGCATACCGTTGATCATCTGAGGACCAAGCAATCACACGAGCACGACACCGAGATTTGTTAACGAGGTTCACCGATATGGCTACATCTCCGGGGCCTGACCACGAGCGCTCCTCCCCGTGACACCGTCACAATACCGCACCCGGTCACCCTGGACACCGGCACATGCCACTGGCTTCCCCTGCGTTCCGGTGCTATTATGTTGGCATAGGTTACATCGTGTGTCTACCCCCGCTATATATGAGAGACCTAGGATACAAGTGTCCTATTAGGACACGACTTCATATCCTATGTAAACACAATACAACTCCTAGTTCAGATGTAACCTACCTTGTACACAATATTCGACACAGCTCTAACAGGCGGCGCCAATGCTTGGAGACGAGGGAGGCACGGAGGAGGTAGATCGGCTCGGGTGGTAGGCGCAGGAGGTCGTCATGGGGAAGAGGAAGAGGCGAAGCGGCGCTGCAGCCGGCGAGGTCATCTACTAGGATAACTGGTAGGAGTCGTTCGCTGCCGCCGACGCGCGCTGCCGGAGAGGGAATCCATGGCGATTATTGGGAGGAGTTTGGGGGATTATACAAGTCAGGCTGCTCGCATTTTTTGGTATTTTATACACCGTAATCTACGGTTTCCCTTCGACTTCATTCCATTCCATGGAAACAAATCAAGCGTTGATGGATACACATAGATTTTTATCAAAAATGATAAATCTCGGGCGTTCAGATTTTCAGCATGACAACCCAAACATTTTTCATGATAACTTTAGTTCGCGAGGTTGGCAAACATGGAAATTTTTCTGATAAAAAACAAACTGAAATAAAGTTGTCATGTTTTGACAACTAATGTTGCCACCTCGCGTCAACTAAAATTGCCATAAAAACTATTCGGAATAACATGCTTAAAATCCGAACTTTTGGATTTATCGGATCCATATTTATTTATTTATTTATTTGTGAATGTATGCATAAAATAACATGATCCCATGCTCTGAATCTAACTGAGCAAACATTCTTTACGTTCAGCAACTAGGATGTAAGCCACCGTTCCCTGTGTCCGGGTTATGAACTTTCGTCCCATAGACCCGTGGTAGCAATAGAATGGGAAAAGTATACAGAAAAGAAGGCCAAACAATGTCTTGTAATGTCAGGAGGGGTCAAACCATTTTTTTGAGAAACTTCCAGTCTATTTATTTTCAATCATGGCAGTACAATGAAAACCAAAATATAAAAAATGACATCCAGATTCGTAGACCACCAAGCGATGACTACAAGCACTAAAGCGAGCCGAAGGCGCGCCGCCATCATCGCTCCTCCCTCGCCGGAGGCGGGCACAACTTGTTGTAGTAGACAGTCGGGAAGTCGTTGCGCTAAGGCCTCATAGGACCAACACACCAGAACAACAACCGCCGCCGATGAAGAGAAGCTTAGATCGGAAGGATCCAATCTGAAGACACATGAACAAAGACCGGTTCCGAGCAGATCCACCAAAGACAACCACCGACCGAATCCTGCGAGATCCATCGAAGACACACCTCCACACGCCCTCTGACGATGCTAGATGCACCATCGGGATGGGGGCTAGGCGGGGAGAACCTTATTCCATCTTCAACAAGCCGTTGTAGTCTTGTCTTCCTGAGTAGGACATAAACCCTAACAAAATTTAAGCACCTAAAAACGTAGCCCTCCCGCCTCCAAGGGCCGGGATCCATCACACACCCATGGCCCTAAGGTCACAGGAGACGTGGTAGATCGACGGCCCCGTTGACAGGAGGCAGAAACCCTAGCCGCCTTTCCTTGGAGGAGAGACGGAGGGAGGCGAGAGTGGCCAAACCATCAAACCTAGCTAATTTTCTCCCATATATGAAGGATTAGTAATAAGCATATATACATGCATATGTAAGAGCATAGGGGGCCACGGCCACTGCCAGTCCCCCTGCCTCCGCCACTGAGTACAACATGGAGCTCAGGGCCCGGCGGCGCGAAGGCGCCGTCTGTGGCAGGGACATCTTCCATGACAATGTGGCTTGGACAGTAGGCGCGATGGCAGAGAAGCCCGGCGAAGAAGACCTCGGGGGAGACCGCAATCGAGCAGCGGCGATATAGGGCGGTGGCAAGACGGGTCCAGCGGTGACGAGGACAGCGTGGCCGAAATCAGGCGATGATCACCGGCGGGGCGGCGCGAGGGCTCGTGGTGGTTACGACTCAAGGGCGCCAGATTCATCGGCGGGCGGGATGGCGTGGCTTGGGCTGGTGGGCAGGGTGGCAGCGGCAACGCGGGGCGGCTGGAATCAGGAGTGGTCACGACTGGCGCCGATGCGACTACGATGGGAACTTTAAATTCTAGAGATTTAGATTCGGTGACAGTCGAGATGGTTTTACAGCAACAGCTACTGGTGATGCAAATTTGCAACAACATTTTCTTACCTTGTTTGGCCTTTAGCCGATTTTGAGAGTTGAAGGGGCAACTTAGCCGGTTTCATAGACGAGGGGTGTATATTAGACCCACTCAAAAAGTGGAGGATTGATATATTCACATCTCTCAAGTAAGAAACTCAACTTTCATGCATCTTACATTCCTAAAAAGTTGGTTTCAATTTTCTCAACATGTAAAGTGTTCACCCCAACATCCTCACCAAGAATATGTTGGGGAACGTAGCAGAAATTCAAAATTTTCCTACGTGTCACCAAGATCTATCTATGGAGAAACCAACAATGAGGGGAAGGAGAGTGCATCTACATACCCTTGTAGATCGCTAAGCGGAAGCATTCAAGTGAACGGGGTTGAAGGAGTCATACTCGTCGTGATCCAAATCACCGGAGATCCTGGTGCCGAACGGACGGCACCTCCGCGTTCAACACATGTACAACCCGGTGACGTCTCCCATGCCTTGATCCAGCAAGGAGAGAGGGAGAGGTTGAGGAAGACTCCATCCAGCAGCAGCACAACGGCGTGGTGGTGGTGGAGGAGCGTGGTGATCCAGCAGGGCTTCGCCAAGCACCGCGAGATATGAGGAGAAATAAAGGTAGGGCTGCGCCAGGGAGAGATCAAGAACTCGTGTGTCTTGGGCAGCCCAAACCTCAAGTATATATAGGGGGAGGGGAGGGGCTGCGCCCCCACCTAGGGTTCCCTCCCTAGGGGCGGCGGCAGCCCCCAGATCCCATCTGGGTGGCGGCCAGGTGGAGGGGAGAGGGAGGCGCACCAGGCATGGGCCCTAAGGCCCATCTGCCCTTGGGGTTTGCCCCCCTCCTCCCCTTAGGCGCCTTGGGCCCTTGTGGGGGGGCGCACCAGCCCACCTGGGGCTGGTCCCCACCCACACTTGGCCCATGCAGCCCTCCGGGGCTTGTGGCCCCACTTGGTGGACCTCCGGGACCCTCCCGGTGGTCCCGGTACATTACCGAATAAACCCGAAACTTATCCGGCGACCAAAACAGGACTTCCCATATATAAGTCTTTACCTCCAGACCATTCCGGAACTCCTCGTGACGTCCGGGATCTCATCCGGGACTCCGAACAACATTCGGTAACCACGTATATCTATTCCCTATAACCCTAGCGTCATCGAACCTTAAGTGTGTAGACCCTACGGGTTCGGGAGACATGCAGACATGACCGAGATGACTCTCCGGTCAATAACCAACAGCGGGATCTGGATACCCATGCTGGCTCCCACATGTTCCACGATGATCTCATCGGATGAACCACGATGTCAAGGACTTAATCAATCCCGTATACAATTCCCTTTGTCTAGTGGTACGATACTTGCCCGAGATTCGATCGTCGGTATCCCGATTAGGGCTGCGAGAAAAGCTCGAGACTCGTGAGCCGCTCGAGATCGACTCGTTTTTTGACTCGACTCGAGATCGACTCGAAAAGAAACGAACTGAGTTTGAACACTTTATGTAGCTCGACCAAGAAACGAGCTGATTTTGAGCTAATGTTGGCTCGCTCGATTTTAGCTCGATAGCTCGACAGAATATTATTATGTTAAATGATCATGCCTTATATTAAATGGAAATATGATAATTTATTACCATCTATGTTGTCCATAATTTTTCTCCATTTTATTTACCAACGAACATGGAAACTTAACTAAGTGCAGAGAAGATTTAAGCCTAATTATGGCACGTGGTCGACTATATGTTAAATAACCTATATTTTTGACAAAGGTTCCCAGCATATTCACCTTAATTTTTTTAGTTTTTCATCCATAGATTCATGTTTTTTACCATCTCATTTAGCTCGAAACTAGCTCGAGATCGTTACAATCTGAGCACGAGTCATGTTCCACAACTCGATCATGAGCTTCACTCAGTTTGAGCTCGCTCGAATTTTCATATGAGTTGAGTTGAGCCAACTCCAACTCGCTCGAGCTCGACTCGTTTCCAGCCCTAATCCCGATACCTTGTTCAATCTCGTTACCAGCAAGTCTCTTTACTCGTTCTGTAACACATCATCCCGTGATCAACTCCTTGATCACATTGTGCACATTATGATGATGTCCTACCGAGTGGGCCCAGAGATACCTCTCCGTTTACACGGAGTGACAAATCCCAGTCTCGATTCATGCCAACCCAACAGACACTTTCGGAGATACCTGTAGTGTACCTTTATAGCCACCCAGTTACGTTGTGACGTTTGGCACACCCAAAGCACTCCTACGGTATCCGGGAGTTGTACAATCTCATGGTCTAAGGAAATGATACTTGACATTAGAAAATCTTTAGCATATGAACTACATGATCTTGTGCTAGGCTTAGGATTGGGTCTTGTCCATCACATCATTCTCCTAATGATGTGATCCCGTTATCAACGATATCCAATGTCCATGGTCAGGAAACTGTAACCATCTATTGATCAACGAGCTAGTCAACTAGAGGCTTACTAGGGACATGGTGTTGTCTATGTATCCACACATGTATCTGAGTTTCCTATCAATACAATTCTAGCATGGATAATAAACGATTATCATGAACAAGGAAATATAATAATAACCAATTTATTATTGCCTCTAGGGCATATTTCCAACA
>NC_053023.1:684452175-684476220 GCF_003073215.2 Triticum urartu | reverse complement strand
CAACGGATTGATTGGAAAGAATAACTTTGAGGTGGTTTCGTACCCTACCATAATCTCTTCGTTCGTTCTCCGCTATTAGCGACTTTGGAGTGACTCTTTGTTGCATGTTGAGGGATAGTTGTGTGATCCAATTATGATATTATTGTTGAGGGAACTTGCACTAGCGAAAGTATGAACCCTAGGCCTTATTTCCACGCATTCCAATACCGTTTATGCTCACTTTTATCATTAGTTACCTTGCTGTTTTTATTATTTCAGATTACAAATACCTTTATCTACTATCCATATTGCACTTGTATCACCATCTCTTCGCCGAACTAGTGCACCTATACAATTTACCATTGTATTGGGTTTGTTGGGGACACAAGAGACTCTTTGTTATTTGGTTGCAGGGTTGTTTGAGAGATACCATCTTCATCCTACGCCTCCTACGGATTGATAAACCTTAGGTCATCCACTTGAGGGAAATTTGCTACTGTCCTACAAACCTCTGCACTTGGAGGCCCAACAACGTCTACAAGAAGAAGGTTGTGTAGTAGACACCAAGCTCTTTTCTGGCACCGTTGCCGGGGAGTTGAGTGCTTGAAGGTATATCTTTAGATCTTGCAATTGAGTCTTTTAGTTTCTTGTTTTATCACTAGTTTAGTTTATAAAAGAAAACTATAAAAATGGAATTGAGTTTGTCTCACACGCTTCACTTTTTTAACATCTTTCGTAAGTATGATGGAAAGGATAATTGTGCTCAAGTGCTAGAAGAAGAAATCTATAAAATGTTTGGCACTAAATATTTGAATGATGAGCATGATTGCAATGTTGTTAGTACGAATTCCTTGAATATCCATGATGCTAATGATATGCAAAGCCACAAGCTTGGGGAAGCTATGTTTGATGAAGATGATATTTTTTGTCCCCCAAGTTTTGATGAGCAAATTTATTATGATGAAAGCATGCCTCCTATCTATGATGATTATTGTGATGACACGTATGCTTTAAAGAATAATGATAACCATGAAACTTGTCATCTTGATCTTAATTTTCAATCACATGATAGTTATTTTGTTGAGTTTGCTCCCACTATTATTCATGAGAAGAATCTTGCTTATAGTAGTAAATTTTCTATGCTTGTGGATCATGAAAAGAATGATTTAGGTGCTGGTTATATTGTTAAATTCATTCATGATGTTACTGAAAATTATTATGAGGGAGGAACTTATGCTTGTAGGAATTGCAATAATATCAAGTTTCCTCTCTATGTGCTTAAAATTTTGAAGTTATGCTTGTTCTACCTTCCTATACAAGTTGATTCTTGTTCTCACAAGTTGTTTGCTCACAAAATCCCTATGCATAGGAAGTGGGTTAGACTTAAATGTGCTAGTCATATTCTTCATGATGCTCTATTTATGTTTCAATTCTTATCTTTTATATGAGCATCATTGAAATCATCATGCCTAGCTAGGGGCGTTAAACGATAGCACTTGTTGGGAGGCAACCCAATTTTTTTTTTCCTTGATTTTTGCTCCTGTTTAGCAATAAATAATTCATATAGCCTCTGTTTATATGTGGTTTTATGCTTTTAATTAGTGTTTGTGCCAAGTAGAACCTTTGGGAGGACTTGGGGGAAGTCTTTGCGATCATGCTGTAAAAAACAGAAACTTTAGCGCTCACAAGAATTGCTGCCATTTTTATTTGGAGAGTGATATTTAGTTAATTCTTTTTGAAGATGATTAATAGATAAATTCCTAAGGTCCATCAATTTATTTGAGAATTTTATGAGTTCCAGAGTATACGTTTGATCCAGATTACTAAAGACTGTTCTGTTTTTGACAGATTCTGTTTTCGATGTGTTGTTTGCTTATTTTGATGAATCTATGGCTAGTAAAATAGTTTATAAACCATAGAGAAGTTGGAATAAAGTAGGTTTAACACCAATATAAATAAATAATGAGTTCATCACAGTACCTTGAAGTGGTGATTTATTTTCTTATACTAACGGAGCTTACGAGTTTTCTGTTAAGTTTTGTGTTGTGAAGTTTTCAAGTTTTGGGTAAAGATTCGATGGACTATGGAATAAGGAGTGGCAAGAGCCTAATATTGGGGATGCCCGAGGCACCCCATGGTAATATTCAAGGACAACCAAAATCTTAAGCTTGGGGATGCCCCGGAAGGCATCCCCTCTTTCGTCTTCGTTCATCGGTAACTTTACTTGGAGCTATATTTTTATTCACCACATGATATGTGTTTTGCTTGGAGCGTCAATTTATTTTGTTAAGATTTGCTTGATTTTATTTAGAACAATGTTTTGCATCTTTTATTTCAATAAAAGTGGCATTGATAGTCTTTACTATGCCCATTTTAGAAGTCCACATGTTGCTGTTTGAAAACAGAAAGTTTATCGCTGTTGCAATAATTCCATAGAAAATTCAGAATGTGATAAAATGTTGAAACCTTTTGAATATTAATATCTGATAAATTTACTATAGTGGGAATTTTCTTTCATAATTTTTGGAGCTAGGGAAGTATGGATGTTGCTGCATTCCTTACAGACTATCCTGTTTAGGCAGATTGCTGTTATGTTTGCATTGTTTGCATATGTTTGCGTCTTTAATGATTCTATTTGAGGATAGGACTATTAAATATGCAGAGGCATTTAGTGTGCAATTTTGAATAATAATTTTAGCGATTTGCTACAGTAGAGTATGATAAGGTTTTGGCAATGGTTTATACTAACTTATCTCATGAATCCTTGTTGAGTTTTGTGTGGATGAAGCTTTTGAGATTTAGGGAGACCGTGATATGAGAGGAATTAAGGAGACACAAAAGCTCAAGCTTGGGGATGCCCAAGGCATCCCAAGATAAATTTCAAGAAGTCTCAAGCATCTAAGCTTGGGGATGCCCCGCTTGGCATCCCACCTATCGGGGGTTGGGTGCGACATATGCCAAAGGATGGCTTATCATGGTGGGGGCGAGTAGAACGTCGCCGGTGCCTGGAAACGGGATGAGGCGCAGACATGCACGCCGGCGAATCTTACCCAGCTTCAGGGCTCTCCGGGGAGATAATACCCCTACTGCTGCTCTGCGGGGTCTCCGCATGATCTCTATGGCAAGGTGTTTACACGATTGCTCCTTGAGCTGTTTCCTGGAGGTAGGAGAGGGCAAGGCTAGCTCTCTCCCTCCTATATGATCTGGTCTAGAGCTAATGGATTCCAACCCTTTGCATGGGCGCCCTAGGGGGTTTATATAGTCCTACCCCCAGGGGTACAATGGTAATCCGGCTGGACACGGACCCAGCCGTCAGTGCCTCTGGCCTCCGTCTTCTCTGCTGACTGCTGGGGCCCGCCGACTGGTGGGCCCCGCCAACTGCCAAAGTACGGAGCCGACAGGCCACGTCTGCCGCGGGCGGGTCTCGCCGGCTGCTGATTACTGTAGCCGAGCTTCTGATGACGCGGGCTTGATCATGGGGTCATGGCAACAGCCCTGCAACGTGGCGGGCGATCACTGTTGCCACTCCTCGTCACATCTGGTTAATGGCGCGTGGGCCCCGGGGGAGGGTCTGGCCGACTCCGGGGGCCGACTGGTGGCGCACTCGCCGCCTCCTGGGGTCCCACTGACTGGTGGGACCCGCCCTCCAGGGTCGTACAGACAAGCCGTCATGGGTGCTGGATTCGGTCCTTCGGTGCTGATGTCAGGGTCGACACGACAACAGTGCCACGTCGCACGGAGATCTCCCCTGGTACGGCGTGTTGTGGCCATGCCTGCCCTTAGTAAGGGGCGGGAGCGGGCTTTACTGTAGCCACTCCCCGGTCCTGCCCCTCCCGATGAGGATATGGCTCGTTGGAGTCGCGGGCCGACTCCCCAAAGCCGGCTTCTCTAGAAGTGGCCAGTCAGGAGTCGGCTTATCCTGGAGTCGTCCCTGGGACTCGGCCGTGTGTGGGCAGTCGGCCGTCTTGCCGCCGACTTCTCAGAAGGCGGCTCTTCGTCCTGGGGTCTTGAGGGGCGCAGCCTGCCCCGATGTCTTGAAAGGTTCTGGGGCTCGGGTGGGCCTACCCGTGGCCCATTACTCCGACAGTAGTCCCCGAAGCTGGTGAGGCGCCGCGGCGATCGGCCGAGAAGCCTCAGCAGTTTCTCTTTCCGGGTACTCGACACATGGCTCTCGGTTGACTTCTGCCGGGCCGGCTAGAAGGAGTCGGACTCGCCCAACTCTGACTTGCACAATATTTTGAACGCCGCGGCGGGATCCAAGTAGCGTGCTGGCTAAGCCTCCAGGCTGCCGCCCGCCCCCGGCCTGTCACGTGATAACACGTGGCCTGGCTATTCTGCCAGCCTACGCGCGCGACGGGACATGCCCGTAGGTGGGGCCCGCCACTATCGCGCCTCGGCGCCCGAGCGGATCCACTGTGGCCCAGGCGGACGGTTGGGATTCCCGGGGAGTTACTGCGCGCAGTAACTTTGTCGTGGAAGCGTGGGGGTCATGGGGTCGTGGGCGCAGTAAATCCCACGACCGCCCCCTCGGCTTCGCAGCCCATGAGGCTATAAGTAGGGGAAAGAGGGGGGCGCGACAGAGCACGCGTGCCCCTCCTTCTCACTGCTCCTTGCTCTTCTCCTCCTCCTTCTTTGCTCCGCTGCGCGCCCAAGCTTCGACGAACGCCACGGCGATCAGCTCGTGATGAGTTCTTCTTCTGCCGCCGCACCCCCCCGGTGCGCTAAGGCACCTGGGACGGCTCATAAGTTCACGACGACCATATTGAGTTCCTCCGCAAGACTCGTCGGCTCCCTGGCGAAGACTACGTGCGGGTGTGTCTTGCGCTGAGGGGGAGATTTCCCCCGCGCCGCAGGAGGGCGAGCGGGTCATCTTCCGCTCACACTGCTTGCACGGGTTGGGGCTGCCAGTGAGCAGTTTCTTCCGCTCCTTTCTGGAGTTCTACGGCCTCCAGCCGCACCACCTCACGCCCAACACGGTGGTCCTGCTGTCCGCCTTCGTGGCCTTGTGCGAAGGCTTCCTCGGAGTCATCCCCACCCTCGAGCTTTGGGGGGGGGGGGGTTTCTTCTCCAAGCTCGGCACCCAGGCTGCAGGCATGCCGGCTCAATGCGGCGCTTTCATTGCCGTGCGAAGGTTGGGGGCCGACAACCCCTTCCCCACCATCTCGCTGATAAAGTCGGTGAAGATGTGGCAGCGATCATACTTCTACGTCAAGAGTGTCTCCGCGAGGGGCGACTGGGTCAACCTGCCGGCTTTTGAAGCCGGCCTGCCGGCTAGGAGGCTGCCCAACTGGTCGTACCGGGCCAAGTCGCTGACGCCTGCGGGAGCCGGCGCCGTCACGCGACTCCGAGTGCTGACGCAGTCGGAGGGTTTGACTAGTCCAAACCTGCTGGCCGCCTTCGTGGCACGCCGAGTTCTCCCGCTTCAAGGTCGCCCCCACATGATATGCCAAATGAGCAGGCGCCATGATCCGAGTCGGATGTGCACCAAGGACATGCCTCACGAGGAGGTGGCCTACATGGTGAACTACCTCTCGGACAGCAAGCTCCTGGAGGATTGGCGGTTCGGCAAGGAGCCGTACTCCCATGCCAACCCCCCGCCCATAGTGAGTTGCCCGTTCTTTCTTTGAATTGTCTTATTTCTTGCCGAATTTGTTTTGTGCGACCTGACCAGTCGGCTCTGGTCAGAATCCCCTCCTCCATCCACTAGCCGGCACCATGGGGCCGGCCAACGAGTTCCTTGCCAACCGGGCAGAGAGCGACGTCGATGACCCCGATCTGGGAGCGGCGGCCTTGGAAGACGACACGGAGGGCGGAGGAGCAGCAGGCGGCTCCAGGCCTTCGGCCACTTTCGCCGACTGGCCTGACGCCGAGGCCGAGGGAGAAGTCGCCCCCCTCCATCGGCCAGGAGCCAGCCAGCCTGGCGCGGGCTCTTCTACCGCGCCGGGTGCTCCAGGCGGCGAGAAGAAGCGTAGGGCCTTGCCGACCTTGTTCGGCAGTCGGCCGAAGAAGCCCAAGGGTTCGGCTGCAGCGACCCGGCGGGACGAGGCGGCTGCGAAGGCCATCCGCTTCCGTAAGGAAGTGAAGAAACCGCCACTTGTCTCCGCATGAGTATTTCGTCTTAACGCTTTACTCTTTCTCAGCAGCTTTGTCTGAGTCTTTTACTTGCTTCCCTTGCTTCAGGGCTCCCCTTACTCTTGAGAGTGTTGCCGCCGCCTCCGTCATGGGGTCAGTGGAGACGTCCGCCACCACTCGGCGGATTGACCCTGCTGCTGACCTCCGGGAGGCGAAGGAGCGGAATGCGCAGGAGAAGCGCAACGAGGAAGAGGCCACCCGCCTGGAGAAGGCGGAGGCCGATAAGGCGGAGGCCTCCGCCAAGAAGAAACTGACCGAGGCCTCCGCCAAGAAGAAACTAGCGGAGGCCGAAGCCGTCGTCGCGTCAAAGCGGTAGGCTGAGGAGGCCACGCGCCACCAATCGGCGGTGTTCGTCCCCCCGCCGAACTCTGCGCCGCCGCCTCCGGAGTTCACGGGGCAGACTGGGGGAGCCGGCGGCGAGAACCCCGTCCTGGAGAGGGAAGGCGGCGACTCCTCTACGCCGGACGTGATCGTTCTGCCGCCGCCTACGCCGCCGTCTGGAAGCGCGCAGGGCAAACAGCCAACGGACCCTCCGGTGCCGCCGACTGAAGATGAGGCCGTGGCGAGGCTGCTCCTTCAAGTCGGCTCGCCAACGCGCCGCCGTCTTGAGAAGGCGACCTTGGCACCCCTCCCCCTGGAGGCCGGCACCGCCAGCTCGGTGATCCCAGACGCCGAAGCGACGAGCGCCGCGCCCATTGGGTGGGTGCGAGGAGGCAGCACAGGGCCGCTGAACCAGGCGCTTCTGGACGTCCAGGCGAAGCTTCGAGCTGAGGGCGACGCCCTCCAGAACTGCACCAAGGCGTACCTGGCATCGCGGGCGGCCATTCGGGTATGTTTTTTCTTTGGTCCTTATTTTCTTGTTCCTCTCTGTGGGGGCGCGCCAGCGCACCCACTGGGTGTAGTCCCCGAGTTTTGGGCTAGCTGCTGAGCAGGTGGCCCGGAACTCCAATTGGCGAGCTCCAGGTACTAACTTTTGTCTGAAACACTTGTCGCAGGACTACCACAACCACCGCGTTACTGCCTTCAACCGTAACGTTGAAGAGCTGGGCAAGCGGACCGCCGACTTGTCGGAGAGCCGGAGTAAGTCCATTTTTCTTTTTTCTTTTTTGCGGGGGTGCGCTGGCGCACCCGCGGGCTGTAGTCCCCGAGATTCGGGCCGACTGCTGAGCAGTCGGGCCGGATCTCCCCAGCGACCTTCTTTATTGATGACTTAATGCCTTCTTTCTTTCTTCTCTTCAGGAGCCAACGCTGCTCTTCAACAGCAGCTGAGCGAAGCCAACTCCGCATTGCACGCCAAAGGGGAGGAGCCATCGAGGCTCGCCTTCGGCCGACTCACCGGATGCTGCACCGGCTTCAATGTGTCGGCGCCCAGGCGATTGCCGCCCTGTGGCCGGACATGCAGGCTCCGCGCACCCCCAGCCTGACTGCCGACTGGCTAGAGGTCGCGGTTGGTCGTCTTGAGGCCTGGAAGGGTTCCTCGGCCCGAGCTGGAGCACGCCGGGCCTTGGAGTTTGTCAAGGCATGGTATCCGGGGCTGGATCTAGACCGGCTGGCCACCCTCCGGTCAGAGGCCCAGCCGGAGCTGGCCGCCGCGAAAGACGCCCTCGTCAAGCGTGCCACGGCGATCGCTGAGTACACCGACACCAGCTTCTTCATCCCTGAGCGGTCTGAAGACGGCGAGGAGGTACCGCCGGAGTGGTTTGGGATGAACCCAGACTATGGCGAGGACTCGGCGGAGGTGATCGGCTCCAGCGTCGAGGAGGAAGGCGAGACGGTGGACGGAGGCGAGACGGAAGCACCAGAAGACGGAGCAGACGGCCATCCTCAGCTCGACCGCGCCTCCAGCAACGAGCCGCGTGCGACCGAGCCGACTGCCGCCGGAGGCGATCAAGCCGAGACTACCCAGCCGGCCGCCCCAACGCCTGACGTTGCCGCCTCCCCCGACCCTCCGAATCCGTCTGCTGCTTCCTAAGGTGCCGCCTTATCTTTATTTTATCTGCTTTAGTACTCTTTGAAGAACTTGTTAATTTGCACAATTCCACCCGCGGGGTGTATTTTGAACTTCTGCTCGAAGATTTGGCCAAGGGCCTATGTTATGTAAATATTTATCCGAGTTCTATATTTTCTTGCTCATTGCTCTTTTGGCTTTTTTCCTTTGCCGCTTTCCCTTAGTTGCCTACCTTGCCAATCGGATAGCCGCTCTGCGGACTGCCGCTGGATCAAATGCTTGGCTACTTTGGGAAGGCAAGTACTTCGCTGTTTTTAAGAGTTTTTGAGCAAGTTGAATAGAAGGCGGCAATCCGACTGTTCAAGAGTCGGTTTGCGAAAAAAGGCTGGAAACCGTCTTGAGCTATGTTTTATGCTTTGAGTCCTTAGCCATTTTTCATGCGAACGCCCATTCTACCTTACTTCTGCCCACCGTACAGTCGCTCTGCGAGCTGCGGCTTTTGACAGGAGACGGTTTAGGCGTTACACACTACTTGTCCGGCTGCAGGAAGCATTTCATAGTGCAAGGCAGCAAGTCCCCGGGCCGACTTGTCGAGCTCGGTGCCAAGCGGCATAACAAAGAGTAACATACTTGTAGGCATAATTTTTATCATACAGAAAAAAGAGGGCAGTCCCCGAGCTCGTCTCGGGGGGCCCGAAGTCTTGGTACTTTAATACAAAAGGTAACGTGGTACATACTGCATCAACTGTAAAATCTTCGGAGGAGATTTGCATTCCATGGCCGCTCTGTCTCCTTGCCGGAGTCGTCCCTCTTGCGTGCTCGGGGCTTCTGAGCATCAATCAGGTAGTAGGAGTCGTTGCCCAGTACTTTGCCGATGATGAAAGGGCCTTCCCAAGGCGCCGACGACTTGTGCTGGCCGGCTATTCGCTGGATCAGCCGAAGAACAAGGTCGCCTTCTTGGAAAGATCTTGGCTTGACCTTCCTGTTGTGGTATCGGCGCAGGCTCTGCTGGTAGATGCTGGACCGGCTGAGTGCCAATAGTCGGCCCTCTTCCAGCAGATCGACGCCGTCTTGACGCGCTTCTTCTGCTTCCTCCTCGGTGTACATGGTGACTCGTGGGGAGTCGAACTCTATGTCCGTTGGGATGACGGCTTCGGCGCCGTAGACGAGGAAGAAAGGCATGAAGCCGGTTGACTTGTTTGGAGTCGTGCGCAGGCTCCAGAGGACGGCTGGTAGCTCGTCGAGCTAGCAGCCAGTCGAGCGCTCTAGAGGCTCGATCAGCGGGGGTTTGATGCCGGACAGGATGAGGCCGTTTGCTCGCTCCACCTGGCCGTTTGACTGTGGATGGGCGACGAACGCTAGGTCCAGCCGGATGCCCTGTGTTGCGCAAAAACGGGCCAAGGCGCCTTTGGCAAAATTTGTGCCGTTGTCGATGATGATGCTGTGTGGTATGCCGTACCGAATTGTGATATCGGAGATGAAAGTCACGGCAGTCGGACCGTTCAGCTTCTTGATTGGCTTCGCTTCTATCCACTTGGTGAACTTGTCCACTGCGACAAGTAAGTGAGTTAAGCCACCTCGTGCTGTCTTGAATGGTCCCACCATGTCTAGACCCCAAACTGTGAAAGGCCAGGCAATGGGGATGGTCTTGAGTGCAGAAGCCGGCTGGTGTGGCTTGGAGCTGAACTTCTGGCACCCTTTGCATTTTCGAACCAATTCCTTGGCCTCTTCTAAGGCAGTCGGCCAGAAGAAACCATGTCGAAAGGCTTTTGCGACGAGTGCTCTTGAAGCCGCATGGTGGCCGCCCTCGCCTTGATGGATGTCTTTGAGAATTGCTTGGCCTTGCTCTGGCTCTACGCAGCGCTGGTAGACACCAGTGACGCTGCGCCTGACCAGCTCTCTGTTGACTATGGTGTAGGCTGCCGCTCGGTGTTGTACTTGCCGAGATGAGGTCTCATCAGTCGGCAGCTCTTTGCTCACCAGGAATTTGAGGATGGGTTGGGCCCATGAGGGTGCTGCTATTTCTTCGACTGCCAGAACTGCGACTTGGACGAGGGCGGTTGGGCTGGGAGGCGGTGGGTTGGAGTCAACAACCATTTGCTTGGTTAATGAAGTCCTCAGGCCGACTGGCGCGACTCTTGGGCCGAGTTCTGGAGTCTTCGAGTCTGCCGCCGCAGTCCCCGGGCCGGGTACTGTGTTCCCTGGGCCGGCCTCGACTGTGCCGGCTTTGGAGCCATCTGCCAAAATCCCCGTACCGTCTGCCGGGGCTCTGGAGTTGGATCTGACCTCCTCGGGAGGAGCCGGCACAAAGATGGAGTCTGATTCTGGTGAAGGCTTGACAGACGGCTTGAGGAGGCATTGAAGGGCAACGCCGGATGGTATTGCTTGGCGGGTAGAGCCGATTCGTGCTAGGGCATCTGCTTGGTCGTTGTCATTTCTTGGCACATGGAGGAACTCGCACCCCTCGAAATACCCACTGAGTTGCTGCACAAGGAGACGGTAACTCGCCATGTTTGCATCTTTGGCGTCCCAGTCGCCAGATGACTGTTGGACCACTAAGTCCGAGTCGCCATAACACAAGATCCGGCGAATGCCAAGTTCTTTGGCAAGCCAGAGCCCGTGAATGAGCGCCTCGTACTCGGCGACGTTGTTGGAGGCGGCAAAATGGATTTGCAGTGCGTATTTGAGCTTGTCGCCTTTAGGAGAGGTGAGGATGACGCCGGCTCCCAAGCCGGTGCGCATCTTGGAGCCGTCGAAATGCATCCGCCAATGGGTGGAGTCAAGCGCTGGAGGTAGGTACTGGGTCTCGGCCCAATCGACGAGGAAGTCGGCCAGTGCTTGTGACTTGATGGCGGTGCGGGGTTGGTAGTGGATGGTGTAGGGAGCCAGCTCTATGGCCCACTTGGCCACTCGGCCAAAAGCATCTCGGCTTCCGATGATCTTGGCAAGTGGGGCCGTGCAGACCACAATGATCGGATGCTCTTGAAAGTAAGGCTTCAATTTCTTGAAAGTAAAGTGTATGCCATAGCACATCTTCTGGTAGTGGGGGTAGTTCTGCTTGGGGGTCGACAGTACTTCGCTCAGGTAATATACCGGCTCTGGACAGGTAGTGCCTTGCCTTCCTCCTTGCGTTCCACTACAATGACCATGCTGATTACCCGGCTGGTGGCGGCGATGTACAGGAGCATAGGTTCCTTGGGAGTCGGGGCTGCCAGGATGGGTGGAGTAGTCAGCATCTCCTTCAACTGGAGAAAAGCTTCGTCCGCCTTATGGTTCCACTCGAAAAAGTGGTCTTCTTCATGAGTTGGTATAAGGGGAGAGCTTTCTCGCCCAGCCGACTGATGAATCGGCTGATGGACGCCAAGCAGCCGGTGAACTTTTGCACATCCAGCAGTCGGCTGGGTAACTCCATTCTCTCAATGGCCTTGATCTTTACAGGGTTGCATTCTATGCCGTGTTCAGAGACCAGGAAGCCAAGGAGCTGGCCGGCTGGTACCCTAAAGACACACTTCTTGGGATTGAGCTTGATCTGGAATCGGCGCAGGTTCTCAAAGGTCTCCTTGAGGTCTTCCAGCAGTGTTCCACGCTTTTCCGTCTTCACCACCACGTCGTCCATGTAGACGTGGGCGTTCCTGCCGAGCTGCTTGAGGAGGCACTTCTGCATGCAACGCTGAAAGGTGGCGTCGGCATTCCTTAAGCCGAACGTCATGGTGAGGTAGCAGAAGGCTCCAAACGGCGTGATGAAGGCGGTCTTCAGTCTGTCAGTCGGGTTCAGCTTGATCTGGTGATATCCTGAGTATGCATCCAAAAAGCTCAACAGCTCGCATCCGGCGGTGGAGTCTATCACCTGATCAATTCTTGGTAGAGCAAACGGGTCCTTGGGGCAGGCTTTGTTGAGGCTCGTGTAGTCAATACACATTCGCCACTGCTTGTTCTTCTTCAGTACCAGGACCGGGTTGGCTAGCCACTCCGGAAAGAATACTTCCATAATGAAGCCAGCTGCTAGGAGTCGGGCTATCTCTTCTCCGACAACTCTTCTCTTCTCTTCTGATAGGCGGCGCAGGGGCTGCCTGACCGGCTTTGCATCAGATCAGACATGTAACTTGTGCTCGGCGAATTCCGTCGGTACACCTGGCATGTCTTTGGGGGACCATGCGAAGATGTCCCGATTCTCACGGAGGAAATCGACGAGCTCGCCTTCCTATTTGCTGTCGAGGTTTGCGCCTACGACAGCATACCTCTCTGGGTGCTCCGGATCCAAGGGTATCTTCTTCGTCTCTTTAGCCGGCTTGAACGAACCCTCAGCCTCCGACTCCTTTGGGTTGGGCGATACCTCTGGCTGCTTGCCGTCCATCGCCACAAATCGCTCAAGGAGCCGCTTCTCGGCCGTGATCACCAGGGACTCGGCCAGCCGACTGCTCTCAGTCACACAGGCAGACGACTTCCGGTAGTCGCCGGCTACAGTCAGAATTCCCTTGGAACTGGGGATCTTCATTTTGAGGTGGGCGTAGTGGGGGACCGCCATGAACTTGGCCAAGGCGGGTCGGCCGAGTAGCGCATGGTATGGGCTCTCAAGGTCCACCACCTCAAACCAAACCGACTCTCGGCGGAAGTGATCTTTGTCTCCAAAGAGGATGTCCATCAAGATCTTGCCGATTGGTGAGCAGGAAAGCCCAGGAACAATGCCGTGGAACACAATCCGGCTGTTCTGGAGCTGTCTTTGCTTGATTCCTAGCTTCTCCATGGTGTCCTTGTACAGGATATTGACGCTGCTACCTCCGTCTATCAAAACTCGCGAGAAACGCGCGGCTCGTCTATCCGTAGCAAAGGTGGCGTCCAAGACCAAGGCATAGGAGCCCGGACTCGGCATCACCTCTGGGTGGTCAGCCCTGCTCCAGCTGATAGGCTTCTCGGACTAGTGCATGAACTCTGGCGTCTCTGATGCTACTGCATTCACCTCTTCTCGCTGCAGCCGCCTGCTGCGTCGATCATCAGCCATACTGGTAAATACCATGTAGGCTTCGTGTTCTTCAGGGTATTCGTCTTGTACTGCGCCGAATGGCCTGACAGCCGGCTGCTGGGGCGGAGGCGGCTGCCTAGCAGGCGGGGGAGGCAGGAGGCCGTCTCCCTTTGCGATCCTGGTGAGCTAGTGGCACTTCCGGGTGGTGTGATTCGACGGCTTCGCGCCGCTATGGAACTTGCAAGGTCCATCCAGAGTCTGCTCGTAGGAGAAGGCCGACAACTAGTTGGGCTTGCCGCCTTTCTGTCGCTTGGGCAGAGGCTGCCCATCTGGCTGCTGGGCTTCAACGGTCGCGACCTGTCGGCTACTGGAAGCCGGCTGCGGGGCCTTGCGCTTGTGGTTGCCCTGCTGTTGTCGCCGATTGGCGTCTCCCTCCGGAGTTCTTGGAGCTTGAGGGGCCACTTTGCCAGTTGCGTTGACTCGAATCTCCGCCTTCATGCAGGAGTCGGCCGTGGCGTACTTGTCCGCTATGATCAGCAGCTCGTCGAGGGTTTCTGGCTCGTCACAGAGAAGCTTGTGCTTGAGGAGGGTGCCTTCTCTGCACCCGGCTATGAAGTACTCGATGGCCTGCACCTCGTGCACGCCCTCGCAGGAGTTCCGAAGCTCGGCCCAACGCGTGAGGTAATCGCGAGTCGACTCGTCGGGGCCTTGCATGCACAAGGAGAGCTGTCGAGGCTTGGGAGGACGCGTGTACGTGCTGGTGAAGTTGCGGACAAATGCTTCGGTGAAGTCGACCCAGCTATTGATGCTGCGGGGCTTCAGGCTGTTCAGCCATGTCCGAGCCGTGCCCTGGAGCATGAGCGGAACGTACTTTACGGCGACACGCTTGTTGTCGTTTGCTATGCTGA
This sequence comes from Triticum urartu, assembly GCF_003073215.2. Taxonomy (NCBI): domain Eukaryota; kingdom Viridiplantae; phylum Streptophyta; class Magnoliopsida; order Poales; family Poaceae; genus Triticum; species Triticum urartu. Next base: position 684,462,293 of record NC_053023.1, on the reverse strand, counting down.
CATCCGTGGAGTAGTCGACCAGCCAGTCTTCCGGCCTCACGGAGCCGGTGTACTTGGGCGTGTCTCTTGGGAGCGTGAACCCTCTGGGAAAGGGCTCGTCTCGAATGCGAGGCCCGAAACAAGGCGGACCCAACTCGTCTTCTTCTTCCAGTGCTAGGGATCGGTGAAGTCGGTCGATCCGGTGGCGGGCGTCATTTTCTCCGACCCCCTCTCGGCGGCCAAGGCGGTTGCCGAGAGTTGGATGATCAACAGGAGGCGGGGAGACTCGCCTCTCCCTGTGAGGAGGAGGAGGCGGACAGTCGTCCCGTTGTTCCACTGCTCTCGGGCGGCCGTCTCGGTCGCGCTCTATGGTAATGTGAGTCCAGCTGTGGCTGACAGCCGGATCCTTGTCTCTTCTTCCTCGGGCACCGCTAGTCGGCATCCGAGACGTCGCGCCTTGATCTCGGCAAAGGTCGTCGTTTTGCCGTTGCGGCGCCTCCGTGCGGCAGCCGGCCTTGTAATGCGCGGCAGCCGCGTCGAGGAGCCGCTGGACTCGCTCCATCACCAGGTGTCGCTCTTCGCCCTCGAAATTGTCCGGCTCATCCGCCGCCGCCTGGGCGGCTCGGATGTTCTCCGCTGGTGTAGCGTACACGGGGCGGCTTGCCCCGAATAGGTCGGCGATGGCTACGCCGCGCTGCTGGACCGCGCCAAGGCGGCTGGGCCCCGCTGGGGTCGGCGAGCCGCCAACAGCGCGATCTATCTCTTGCTGGTAGGCTTCTGACAAGCGCCTCACACTAGCCAGCTTCTTCGCGCCTTCGATGAGCTAAAGGCGGCGCGCCTCCAACGTCTCCGCGTCAGCATTTTCCGGAATGGGCGTAGTCAGCTCTTGTAGTGCCGCGCCGAGCGAATCGTGCGCTCCTCCGCCAGGGAGCTTGTCATGACTGATGACGAGCACCTCGCTGATGGTGCTTCTGTCGCTCTCCGCGTGAGGGAGAGGTTTGGCGTAGACCACCACATTAGTGGGGAACGCGTCGAGCGACGCGGTGTCGGAGTCGACCAGCATCGGGTCGGTGGAGCCTACAGACTCCAAGTCCACGGCAGGCTCGCCAGAAACGTGGAGTTGATCGAGGAGGCCCGCGAGGAGGCTCTCGGAGCCGCCCGTGCCTGCATTGGATGCAGGTTCGTCGGAGAGGCGAACTTCTCCAACAAGTTCGGCGAGGTAACTGGCTGCGCAGGCCATCTCAATGCCATGCAGCGCGTCGGCGCAAACTCCGTCTGGCGTGCCTGGCTGGCTGCACTCCCCAGGGAGAAAAAGGGTTCCCGTCCAGAACAGGTCTCCGGACGGCGGTGCACTAGGCGCCACGGTGGGCGCCAAATGTCGGGGGTTGGGTGCGACATATGCCAAAGGATGGCTTATCATGGTGAGGGCGAGTAGAACGTCACCGGTGCCTGGAAACGGGATGATGCGCAGACATGCACGCCGGCGAATCTTACCCAGCTTTAGGGCTCTCCGGGGAGATAATACCCCTACTGCTGCTCTGCGGGGTCTCCGCATGATCACTGTGGCAAGGTGTTTACACGATTGCTCCTTGAGCTGTTTCCTGGAGGTAGGAGAGGGCAAGGCTAGCTCTCTCCCTCCTATATGATCTAGTCTAGAGCTAATGGATTCCAACCCTTTGCATGGGCGCCCTGGGGGTTTATATAGGCCTACCCCCCAGGGGTACAATGGTAATCCGGCTGGACGCGGACCCAGCCGTCAGTGCCTCTGGCCTCCGTCTTCTCTGCTGACTGCTGGGGCCCGCCGACTGGTGGGCCCCGCCAACTGGCCAAGTACGGAGCCGACAGGCCACGTCCACCGTGGGCGGGTCTTGCCGGCTGCTGATTAATGTAGCCGTGCTTCTGATGACGCGGGCTTGATCATGGGGTCGTGGCAACAGCCCCGCCGCGTGGTGGGCGATCACTGTTGCCACTCCTCGTCACATCCGGTTAATGGCGCGTGGGCCCCAGGGGAGGGTCTGGCCAACTCCGGGGGCCGACTGGTGGCGCACTCGCCGCCTCCTGGGGTCCCACCTGACTGGTGGGACCCGCCCCTCCAGGGTCGTACAGACAAGCCGTCGTGGGTGCTGGATTCGGTCCTTCGGTGCTGATGTCAGGGCCGGCACGGCAACAGCGCCACGCCGCACGGAGATCTCCCCTGGTACGGCGTGTTGTGGCCATGCCTGCCCTTAGTAAGGGGCAGGAGCGGGCTTTACTGTAGCCACTCCCCGATCCTGCCCCTCCCGATGAGGATATGGGCTCGTTGGAGTCGCGGGCCGACTCCCCAAGCTGGCTTCTCTAGAAGTGGCCAGTCAGGAGTCGGCTTATCCTGGAGTCGTCCCTGGGACTCGGCCGTGTGTGGGCAGTCGGCCGTCTTGCCGCCGACTTCTCAGAAGGCGGCTCTTCGTCCTGGGGTCTTGAGGGGCGCAGCCTGCCCCGATGTCTTGAAAGGTTCTGGGGCTCGGGTGGGCCTACCCGTGGCCCATTACTCCGACAGTAGTCCCCGAAGCTGGTGAGGCGCCGCGGCGATCGGCCGAGAAGCCTCAGCAGTTTCTCTTTTCGGGTACTCGACACATGGCTCTCGGTTGACTTCTGCCGGGCTGGCTAGAAGGAGTCAAACTCGCCCAACTCTGACTCGCACAATATTTCGAACGACGCGGCGGGATCCAAGTAGCGTGCTGGCTAAGCCTCCAGGCTGCCGCCCGCCCCTGGCCTGTCACATGATAACATGTGGCCGGGCTATTTTGCCAGCTTACACGCGCGACGGGAAAGGCCCGTAGGTGGGGCCCGCCAGTACCGCGCCTCGGCGCTCGAGCGGATCTGCTGTGGCTCAGGCGGACGGTTGGGATTCCCGGGGAGTTACTGCGCGCGGTAACTTTGTCCCTCCTTCTCACTACTCCTTGCTCTTCTCCTCCTCCTTCTTCTATGCTCCGCCGCGCGCCCAAGCTTCGACGAACGCCGCGGTGATCAGCTCGTGATGAGTTCTTCTTCTGCCGCCCCCCCCCCCCGGTGCGCTCCGGCACCTGGGACGGCTCAGAAGTTCACGACGACCATATTGAGTTCCTCCGCAAGAATCGTCGGCTCCCCGGCGAAGACTACATGCGGGTGCGTCTTGTGCCGAGGGGGGAGATTTCCCCCGCGCCGCAGGAGGGCGAGCGGGTCATCTTCCGCTCGCACTACTTGCGCAGGTTGGGGCTACCGACGAGCAGTTTCTTCCGCTCCTTTCTGGAGTCTTCACATAGTTGCATAATTATTCGACTACTCATTGATCTTCACATAAATCTTTCGGAGTAGTTTGTCATTTGCTCTGGTGCTTCACTTATATCTTTTAGAGCATGGTGGTAGTTTTATTTTGAAGAAATAGATGAACTCTCATGCTTCCCTTACATTATTTTGAGAGTCTTAAATAGCATGGTAATTTGCTTAAAATCCTAATATGCTAGGTATTCAAGAATAATAAAATTCTCTTATGAGTGTGTTGAATACTATGAGAAGTTTGATACTTGATAATTGTTTTGAGATATGGAGATGGTGATATTAGAGTCATGCGAGTTCAGAGGTTATGAATTTGAGAAATACTTCTGTTGAAGTTTGTGATTCCTGTAGCATGCACGTATGGTGAACCGTTATGTGATGAAGTCGGAGCATGCTTTATTTATTGATTGTCCTCCTTATGAGTGGCGGTCGGGGACGAGCGATGGTCTTTTCCTACCAATCTATCCCCCTAGGAGCATGCGCGTAATACTTTGCTTTGATAACTTGTAGATTTTTGCAATAAGTATATGAGTTCTTTATGACTAATGTTGAGTCCATGGATTATACACACTCTCACCCTTCCACCTTTGCTAGCCTCTCTAATACCGCACACCTTTCGCCGGTATCATACACCCACCATATACATTCCTCAAAACAACCACCATACCTACCTATTATGGCATTTCCACAACCATTCCGAGATATATTGCCATGCAACTTTCCATCGTTCCATTTATTATGACATACTCCACCATTGTCATATTGCTTAGCATGATCATGTAGTTGACATCGTATTTGTGGCAAAGCCACCATTCATAATTCTTTCATACATGTCACTCATGAGTCATTGCATATCCCGGTACACCGCCGGAGGCATTCATATAGAGTCATATCTTGTTCTAAGTATCGAGTTGTAATTCTTGAGTTGTAAGTAAAAAAGAAGTGTGATGATCATCATTATTAGAGCATTGTCCCAGTGAGGAAAGGATGATGGAGACTATGATTCCCCCACAAGTCAGGATGAGACTCCGAACGAAAATAAAAAAATTAAAAGAGGCCAAAGAAGCCCAAATAAAAAAAGAGGCCATAAAAAAAAGAGAAAGGCCCAAATAAAAAAATAAAAAAATAAAAAATGAGAGAAAAAGAGAGAAGGGACAATGTTACTATCCTTTTACCACACTTGTGCTTCAAAGTAGCACCATGATCTTCATAGTAGAGAGTCTCTCATATTATCACTTTTCATATACTAGTGGGAATCTTTCATTATAGAACTTGGCTTGTATATTCCAATGATGGGCTTCCTCAAAATGCCCTAGGTCTTCGTGAGCAAGCGAGTTGGATGCACACCCACTTAGTTTCTTTTGTTGAGCTTTCATATACTTATAGCTCTAGTACATCTGTTGCATGGCAATCCCTACTCACTCAAGTTGATATCTATTGATGGGCATCTCCATAGCCCGTTGATATGCCTAGTTGATGTGAGACTGTCTTCCCCTCCTTTTGTCTTCTCCACAACCACCATTCTATTCCACATATAGTGCTATATCCATGGCTCATGCTCGCTCATGTATTGCGTGAAGATTGAAAATGTTTGAGAACATCAAAAGTATGAAACAATTCCTTGGCTTGTCATCGGGGTTGTGCATGATTTAAATATTTTGTGTGGTGAAGATAGAGCATAGCCAGACTATATGATTTTGTAGGGATAACTTTCTTTGGCCATGTTATTTTGAGAAGACATGATTGCTTAGTTAGTATGCCTGAAGTATTATTATTTCTATGTCAATATGAACTTTTGTCTTGAATCTTATGGATCTGAATATTCATATCACAAGTAAGAAGAATTACATTGAAATTATGCCAACTTGCATTCCACATCAAAAATTATCTTTTTTATCATTTACCTACTCGAGGACGAGCAGGAATTAAGCTTGGGAATGCTTGATACGTCTCCAACATATCTATAATTTTTGTGTAACACCCCGGATGTAACTTTCCCAATTTGTACTCCAACTCTTGCCGTTTCGGCTTTAAGTTATTTTATTTCCTCGGGTTCGGGTTTTTGTCTACGTGTGTTGTTGTCATTGTCATGCATCTCATATCATGTCATCATGTGCATTGCATTTGCATACATGTTCATCTCATGCATTCGAGCTTTTTCCCCGTTGTCCGTTTTGCATTCCGGTGCTTCCGTTCTCCTCCGGTGGTCATTTCTACATTTCTTTCGTTTGTGGGGATTAAACATTTCCGGATTGGACCGAGACTTGCCAAGAGGCCTTGGTTTACTACCAGTAGACCGCCTGTCAAGTTTCGTATCATTTGGACTTCGTTTGATACTCCAACGTTTAACCGAGGGACCGAAAAGGCCTCGTGTGTGTTGCAGCCCAACACCCTTCCAATTTGGCCCAAAATCCACCTAAACCCTCTCCATCATCTAGAGCGTTCGATCACGATCGCGTGGCCGAAAACCGCACCTCATTTGGACTCTCCTAGCTCCCTCTATGCCTATTTAAAGGCCTCTCCCCAAAATTCCGGATCCTCCCCCGTCCTAACCCTAAATTTTCGGATCTCCGCCACCGCCGGACACGTCCGGACGGAGCCGGACGCGTCCGGATCCGCGGCCGCCAACCGGCGCCTGCCACGTGGCAAGCCGCCGCCACCACCGGCCGCCGGCCCGCCAGGCCCGCGCGGGGCCCTCCCCGGCCCGCGCGCCGCCGCCGCCTGCCTCCTCGCCCCCAGCGCCGATCCGCGCCCGGCGCCGCTCCGCCGCACGTCGGCGTCGCCACCTCGCCGGCGTGAGCTCGCCGCGCCGCCCTAGGCCGATCTCGCCCGCGCCGCCCGACGCCGCCACCGGCCGCGCCGCCCCGCCGCGCCCGGAGCCCGCGCCGGCCACCACCCCGGCCATCTCCTCCTCCACGCCAAGGCCCCGGCCGCCGCCGTCTTCGTCGTCTCCGGCGAGCAGCGCCGCCGTCTCGTTTTGCGTGCCCGGGTCAAACCCTAGATCCTGAGGTCGAAATTCTACTAAGTCCCCGATTTTTCCAGTTTCAAGTGCCTATGTTCATCTTGCCGTAACTTTGCATTCGTAGCTCCGATTCATGCATATAGCATATCAAAATGTTCACCTCAGAGAGTACATCATTTCATTCCATTGCATAATTTTCATTTGAGTTCATCTTGATGCCCGAAATGCTATTAGAAGAGGGCTACTTGAGATAATTGTCAGATCTGCTACTCCATTTAGTTTTTTGTCATTTTTCCCATGATTATTGTGTGCATGATATGCCCTAATGCTCTACATATGTTTTGTTAAGGGTTTTGTCATCTTTCCATAGGTGCAACCCATGTATTTTTGGGATGTGTGTAGTGACTAGCACGAGCTTGCAAAGTGGCGCACTTGGTAATTCTGATTTCAGGGACTTAGCATTTCCACTAAGTCCTTGAGCTGCTTATCTCATATGGCCATATGTTCATGTTGTTTCCTAGAGATTCGTGCCTCTTTTGAGGATGATCAGTAAGGATGTTTTGTTAATCTTGTAGTACTCTATCCATCCATGTCTTTGTTTGCAATTATGGGGCACCCTAGCTTGACTCAATCGAGCTCTACTTTTACTACTTTGTGAATCTGGGCAGATTGTCAACTTGTTTGCAATTTCGCCGATGATGTTGTAGTTGATCCGTGCATGCTATGTTATTGTTCTTGCCATGTCTAGCTTGAATTTTGTGTATTCTTGATGGGTGTAAGCTTAGATTATCATGACTTGCTCCGTAGTGAGTGCATCGAGCTCGTAAACATGCCTACTTGAGTTATGTTTCAGCATGTGCCAGTTTTCACTAAGTCTGAAAACTGATTATGTTTTTGCTATGTTCACATGCTTGCAATTGTATTTTCTGATCCCTTTTGGCTCAAGGTCACTAAGGGATTTTTGTTAAGCTCTTTGAGTAGCTCCATGCCATGCTTTACTTTGCCATGTTCAGGTCCTGTAGCATGTAGTTTTGTTGCTCCAAAGAGTGCTATCTGATCTGAAATTCCAGACAAGTGTTGATTTCACTAAGTCTGAAATCTGTTTGCCATATGCATTTTTGCCATGCTTGTTTGAACCTGTTAATGGATGAATTGGCCGTAGCTCAGTGCTAGGCTTTTGTTAAGCATCTTGAATAAATCCCTGCCATGTATTTTGTTGTCATGTTTGAGTGCTGTAGCATGTTCATCTCATTGCATTTAGATGGCTAGTTGCTGTAAATCGCAGACCGGGGCCATATTTGAATCGCTTGCCATTTCCAAACCGTAACTCCGATTCCAGTGTCCTTTATATCGTTTTCAAGCGATTTCATCTCATATTTCCAGTGGCACACTTGGATTCCCAAGTTCAAGCCAGGTTCATGCATCCTTTGTTAGATCTTCCATATGCATCCCGCATCGCATCTCGCATCGCATCCCGCATAGCATACCATCCTTGCATCATATTGTTTGATCCTTGCACGTGGTTGATTGTGTCCTTGTTGCTTGTTTCTCTTGTTTGGGTAGAGTCGGGAGACGAGTTCGCTAACGAGGAGCCCGTTGAGTTTGCTTTCGAGGGTCCAGTCAACTCTGACGACTATGCAGGCAAGATGATCATACCCTCGAAATCACTACTATCTTTGCTATGCTAGTTTGCTCGCTCTTTTGCTATGTCAATGCTACGATGCCTACCACTTGCTTTCAAGCCTCCCAAATTGCCATGTCAAACCTCTAACCCACCATGTCCTAGCAAACCGTTGATTGGCTATGTTACCGCTTTGCTCAGCCCCTCTTATAGCGTTGCTAGTTGCAGGTGAAGATTGGAGACCGTTCCTTGTTGGAACATTTATTTACTTGTTGGGATATCATTATATTATCTTGCTATATTAATGCATCTATATACTTGGTGAAGGGTGGAAGGCTCTGCCTCTCGCCTAGTGTTTTGTTCCACTCTTGCCGCCCTAGTTTCCGTCATGTCGGTGTTATGTTCCCGGATTTTGCGTTCCTTACGCGGTTGGGTTATAATGGTAACCCCTTGATAGTTCGCCTTGATTAAAGCTTTTCCAGCAATGCCCAACCTTGGTTTTACCATTTGCCACCTAGCCTTTTTTCCCTTGGGTTTCCGGAGCCCGAGGGTCATCTTATTTTAAACCCCCCGGGCCAGTGCTCCTCTGAGTGTTGGTCCACCTGTCAGCTGCTGGTGGCCACCAAGGGCAACTCTGGGCTGGCCTACCTTTACCTAAGACAATCTGAGTGTGCCCTGAGAAAGAGATATGTGCAGCTCCTATCAGGATTTGTCGGCACATTCGGGCGGTGTTGCTAGTCTTGTTTTAACCTGTCGAAGTGTCTTGAAGAACCGAGGTACCGAGTCTGATCGGAACATCTTGGGAGGAGGTATATTCCTTCGTTGACCGTGAGAGCTTGTCATGGGCTAAGTTGGGACTCCCCTGCAGGGATTTGAACTTTCGAAAGTCGTGCCCGCGGTTATGGGCAGATGGGAATTTGTTAACGTCCGGTTGTAGATAACTTGAACCTTAACTTAACTAAAATGAATCAACTGGGTGTGTTACCGTGATGGCCTCTTCTCGGCGGAGTCCGGGAAGTGGACACGGTGTTGGAGTAATGCTTGTGCAGATTGTTCTCTAGTTTCTCGCTCGCGCTTTGCCTCCTCTTCTCGCTCTCTTTTGCGAACAGGATAGCCACCATATTTGCTAGTCGCTTGCTGCAGCTCCACATATTTTACCTTGCCTTACCTATAAGCTTAAATAGTCTTGATCGCGAGGGTGCGAGATTGCTGAGTCCCTGTGGCTCACAGATTACTATTATACCAGATGCAGGGCCTGATGATTCCGCTCCAGGAGACGCGCTTGAGCTCAAGTGGGAGTTCGACGAAGACTCTCAACGTTACTATGTTTCCTTTCCTGATGATCAGTAGTGGTGCCCAGTTGGGGGTGATCGGGACCATGTCGCATGTTGGGTTATCTTTTATTTTGGCGCCGTAGTCGGGCCATGAGTGTTTGGATGATATAATGTTATTTATGTACTTGATTGACGTGGCGAGTGTAAGACAACTATGTTATCTCCCCTTTTATTATCTATATTACATGGGATGTTGTGAAGATTGCCTAACTTGCGACATATGCCTTCAATGCGATTATGCCTCTAAGTCGTGCCTCGACGCGTGGGAGATATAGTCGCATCGAGGGTGTTACATTTTGATTGCTCCATGCTATATTATCTACTGTTTTGGGCAATATTGGGCTTTATTTTCCACTTTTATATTATTTTTGGGACTAACCTATTAATCAGAGGCCCAGCCCAGATTTGCTGTTTTATGCCTATTTCAGTGTTTCGAAGAAAAGGAATATCAAACGGAGTCGAAACGGAACGAAATCAACTGGAGAAGTTATTTTTGGAAGGAAACCTACCGGATAAACTTGGACCCTACGTCAGAAGATGAGGGAGGAGCTCACGAGGGTAGGGGCGCGCCCACCCCCCTGGGGCGCGCCCCCCTGCCTCGTGGACCCCCCTTCGGTCCACCGACGTACTCCTTTCACCCATATATACCCACGTATCCTAAAACTTCCAGAACGCACATTAGATCGGGAGTTCCGCCGCCAGAAGCCTCTGTAGCCACCAAAAGCAAATCTAGACCCGTTCCGGCACCCTGCCGGAGGGGGCAATCCTTCTCCGGTGGCCATATTCATCATCTCGGTGCTCTCCATGACGAGGAGGCAGTAGTTCTCCCTCGGGGCTGAGGGTATGTACCAGTAGCTATGTGTTTGATCTCTCTCTCTCGTGTTCTTGAGGTGATACAATCTTGATGTATCGCGAGCTTTGCTATTATATT
>NC_053023.1:684427337-684451175 GCF_003073215.2 Triticum urartu | reverse complement strand
TCACGAAGAGCTTGGGAGTTGTTTCCGTTATCCCTTGCATATATAGTTCATCACGAAGTTCTACTAACTTGGTGATGGTGACTAGAGAATTCTGTCAATCACTATCTTATCTGGAAGATTAACTCCCACTTGATTCAAGCGATTGTAGTACCCAGACAATCTGAGCACATGCTCACTAGTTGAGCGATTCTCCTCCATCTTTTAGCTATAGAACTTGTTGGAGACTTCATATCTCTCAACTCGGGTATTTGCTTGAAATATTAACTTCAACTCCTGGAACATCTCATATGGTCCATGACGTTCAAAACGTCTTTGAAGTCCCGATTCTAAGCCGTTAAGCATGGTGCACTTAAACTATCAAGTAGTCATCATATTGAGCCAGCCAAACGTTCATAACGTCTGCATCTGCTCCTGCAATAGGTCTGTCACCTAGCGGTGCATCAAGGACATAATTCTTCTGTGCAGCAATGAGGATAAACCTCAGATCACGGATCCAATCCGCATCATTGCTACTAACATCTTTCAACACAATTTTCTCTAGGAACATATCAAAATAAACACAGGGAAGCAACAACGCGAGCTATTGATCTACAACATAATTTGCAAAATACTACCAGGCTAATCATGTAATATTAAGTTCAATTAATCATATTACTTAAGAAATCCCACTTAGATAGACATCCCTCTAATCCTCTAAGTGATCACGTGATCCAAATCAACTAAACCATGTCCGATCATCACGTGAGATGGAGTAGTTTCATTGGTGAACATCACTATGTTGATCATATCTACTATATGATTCACGCTCAACCTTTCGGTCTCCGTGTTCCGAGGCCATATCTGCATATGCTTGGCTCGTCAAGTATAACCTGAGTATTCCGCGTGTGCAACTGTTTTGCACCCGTTGTATTTGAACATAGAGCCTATCACACCCGATCATCACGTGGTGTCTCAGCACGAAGAACTTTCGCAATGGTGCATACTCAGGGAGAACACTTCTTGATAATTTTAATGAGAGATCATCTTATACTGCTACCGTCAATCAAAGTAAGATAAGATGCATAAAAATAAACATCACATGCAATCAATATAAGTGATATGATATGGCCATCATCATCTTGTGCCTGTGATCTCCATCTCCGAAGCACTGTCATGATCACCATCATCACCGGCGCGACACCTTGATCTTCATCGTAGCATCATTGTCGTCTTCCCAATCTTATGCTTCCACGACTATCGCTACCGCTTAGTGATAAAGTAAAGCATTACAGCGCGATTGCATTGCATACAATAAAGCGACAACCATATGGCTCCTGCCAGTTGCCGATAACTCGGTTACAAAACATGATCATCTCATACAATAAAATTTAGCATCATGTCTTGACCATATCACATCACAACATGCCCTGCAAAAACAAGTTAGACGTCCTCTACTTTGTTGTTGCAAGTTTTACGTGGCTGCTACGGGCTTAAGTAAGAACCAATCTCACTACGCATCAAAACCACAACGATAGTTTGTCAAATAGACTCCGTTTTAACCTTCGCAAGGACCGGGCGTAGCCATCTATGTTCAACTAAAGTTGGAGAGACAGTCGCCCGCAAGCCCCTGATGTGCAAAGCACGTCGGGGGAACCGGTCTCGCGTAAGCGTACGCGTAAGGTTGGTCCGGGTCGTCTCGTCCAACAATGCCCGAACCAAAGTATGACATGCTGGTAGGCAGTATGACTTATATCGCCCACAACTCACTTGTGTTCTACTCGTGCATATAACATCAACATAAATAACCTAGGCTCGATGCCACTGTTGGGTTTCGTAGTAATTTCAAAATTTCCTACGCACACGCAAGATCATGTGATGCATAGCAACGAGAGGGGAGAGTGTTGTCTACGTACCCGTAGACGCAGACCGACTGCGGAAGCGATATGACGCAACCGAGGAAGTAGTCGTACGTCTTCACGATCCAACCGATCAAGCACCGAAACTACGGCACCTCCGAGTTCGAGCACACGTTCAGCTCGATGACGATCCCCGGACTCCGATCCAGCAAAGTGTCGGGGAAGAGTTCCGTCAGCACGACGGCGTGGTGACGATCTTGATGACTACGGCAGCAGGGCTTCGCCTAAACTCCGCTACAGTATTATCGAGGATATGGTGGCAGGGGGCACCGCACACGGCTAAGGAATAGATCACGTGGATCAACTTGTGTGTCTAGAGGTGCCCCCTGCCTCCGTATATAAAGGAGTAGAGGGGGGAGGCTGGCCGGCCAAGGAGGAGGGCGCAGGAGAGTCCTACTCCCTCTAGGAGTGGGGCCAGGGAGAGACGCGCAGGAGGAGTCCTACTCCTTCGGGAGTAGGACTCCCCCCCAATCCTATTCCAACTAGGATTCCCCAAAGGGGGAAAGAGAGAGAGGGGGGCCGGCCACCTTCCTCCGGCTACTGCACCACCACCCGCCGGTCCTACTACTCGTGCACGCATGGGTGTTCATCAGCCGAGTCTCCGCTACTCCGCTGATGAGTATGCTTGTCCGGCCTCTACGGTGCCCCCGCCGCCTCTTCCGACCTCCGCTCGTATGGCTCTTCGTGACCGATACGTCCATTTTGCATCATGCTTTTATATCAATATTTATTGCATTACAGGCTGTTATTACACATTATGTCACAATACTTACGCCTATTCCCTCTTATTTTACAAGGTTTACATAAAGAAGGAGAATGCTGACAGCTGGGATTCTGGACTGGAAAAGGAGCAAATATTAGAGACCTATTCTGCACAGCTCCAAAAGTCCTGAAACTCCATGGATGACGTTTTCCAAATATATAAAAAATACTGAGAGCAAGAACTTCACCAGGTGGTCCACACCCTGCCCACGAGGGTGGGGGGCGCGCCCTACCCCCTGGGCGTGCCCCCCTACCTCGTGGCCCCCTGGTGGCCCTCCGGTGACCATCTTCTGCTATATGAAGTCTTTTGATGAAAAAAAATCATAAGCCATTGTCGGCGTTTTGGGAACGGGGGTCCCCAGACTTGCCTGCCTGCGGCCTGCGGCGTGGCTCGAGTGGGGGCCTAGTGCGGCCCAGCTTCATCAGCTCAAGCTCAAGACCCTTGCAAGGGGCCAAGCCTTGCGGGGTGGATGACAGGAGGCTACCTCAGGAGCAGCCTCATCAGGCAGGCTCGCGAGGAGGCGGAGAGATCAAGGCAGGGGTGCCTCACGAGGAGCCCATGACGCAAGCCATGACGGTCAAGATTAGGCAGGCGCCAGGCGGGCGCCGGCTTGCGCAGTGTCCTTGTTTCCCCTTCGGTGCAAAGGGAGCAAGCACATGCCAAGGCATCGGGCAAAGGTTACCATTCCGGTGCAACGAGACCAAGACCAGCAGAGCGGCAGGACGGAGGTCACCGTGGAGCCCAAGACGGCGTCATCACCAGTGCTTTTGGTAGCCGAAGACCGCCTTTGGTCAGGATAACTTGTACTAGATGTTCCCCTTCAAAATGGCCAATTGTTGGTGCCCTTCCCGCTCATTTTTTGGGAAGAGGACTAGGGCCTCTATAAATAGGACTAGCCCCCCGAAAGAAAGGGAGGAGAGAGGAAAAAGGTGTTGGGTTTCGTAGTAATTTCAAAAAATTTCCTACGCACACGCAAGATCATGTGATGCATAGCAACGAGGGGGAGAGTGTTGTCTACGTACCCAACGGAGACCGACTGCGGAAGCGATGACATGACGTAGAGGAAGTAGTCGTACGTCTTCACGATCCAACCGATCAAGCACCGAAACTACGTCACCTCCGAGTTCGAGCACACGTTCAGCTCGATGACGATCCCCGGACTCCGATCCAGCAAAGTGTCAGGGAAGAGTTCCGTCAGCACGACGGCGTGGTGACGATCTTGATGAACTACAGCAGCAGGGCTTCGCCTAAACTCCGCTACAGTATTATCGAGGAATATGGTGGCAGGGGGCACCGCACACGGCTAAGGAATAGATCACGTGGATCAACTTGTGTGTTCTAGGGTGCCTCTACCTCAGTATATAAAGGAGCCAAGGGGGGAGGGGGGCACCGGCCAGGGAGAGAGGCGCAGGAGGAGTCCTACTCCTTCCGGGAGTAGGACTCCCCCCCAATCCTATTCCAACTAGGATTCCCCAAAGGGGGAAAGAGAGAGAGGGGGGCCGGCCACCTTCTCCTAGTCCTAATAGGACTAGGGGAGGGGGAAGTGGCGCAGCCACCTTGGGCTGCCCCTTTCTCTTTTCCACTAAGGCCCATGAAGGCCCATATGGCTCCCAGGGGGTTCCGGTAACCTCCCGGTAACCCGGTAAAATCCCGATTTCACCCGGAACACTTCCGATGTCCAAACATAGGCTTCCAATATATCAATCTTTACGTCTCGACCATTTCGAGACTCCTCGTCATGTCCGTGATCACATCCGGGACTCCGAACAACCTTCGGTACATCAAAATGCATAAACTCCTAATGTAACTGTCATCGTAACCTTAAGCGTGCGGACCCTACGGGTTCGAGAACAATGTAGACATGACCGAGACACGTCTCCGGTCAATAACCAATAGCGGGACCTGGATGCCCATATTGGCTCCTACATATTCTACGAAGATCTTTATCGGTCAGACCGCATAACAACATACGTTGTTCCCTTTGTCATCGGTATGTTACTTGCCCGAGATTCGATCGTCGGTATCCAATACCTAGTTCAATCTCGTTACCGGCAAGTCTCTTTACTCGTTCCGTAATACATCATCTCACAACTAACATATTAGTTGTAATGCTTGCAAGGCTTATGTGATGTGTATTACCGAGAGGGCCCAGAGATACCTCTCCGACAATCGAAGTGACAAATCCTAATCTCGAAATACGCCAACCCAACATCTACCTTTGGAGACACCTGTAATGCTCCTTTATAATCACCCAGTTACGTTGTGACGTTTGGTAGCACCCAAAGTGTTCCTCCGGCAAACGGGAGTTGCATAATCTCATAGTTATAGGAACATGTATAAGTCATGAAGAAAAGCAATAGCAACATACTAAACGATCGGGTGCTAAGCTAATGGAATGGGTCATGTCAATCAGATCATTCAACTAATGATGTGACCTCGTTAATCAAATAACAACTCTTTGTTCATGGTTAGGAAACATAACCATCTTTGATTAACGAGCTAGTCTAGTAGAGGCATACTAGTGACACTCTGTTTGTCTTATGTATTCACACATGTATTATGTTTCCAGTTAATACAATTCTAGCATGAATAATAAACATTTATCATGAAATAAGGAAATAAATAATAACTTTATTATTGCCTCTAGGGCATATTTCCTTCAAAAGGAGAAGAGAGAGGTCCAGAGAGAAAGAAAGTGAGAAGAGAAAGAAAGAGAGAAAGGTCTGGACCAAGTAGAACACACTGCACCGGCTCAAGAACACCTCTCGCGAGGCCGTTCTTCTCTTGTATTGTTCATCATCAGCCCCCGAGGCAATCCACCACACCACACACTGGAGTAGGGTATTACACCACATCGGTGGCCCGAACCAGTATAAACCTCGTGTCCCTTGTGTGTTCTTCTTTCTAGCCTAGATTTCTTGCGAGCCATACAAGCGCGTGTCGGTAGGGGAAAGATCTCCGTGCGCACCCCAGAGTTCGAACCTTAAGGGTCTGCCGGAACCCGAAATCCGACATTTGGCGCACCAGGTAGGGGTGCGCCGGAATCCTTCTTCCTCCGCGTCGCGTTCCGTTGCCTCGCCGTTCAGATGTCGAGCGACCCGGCTGCCAACGCCAACCACTGGGTGGCGTGGCCCACCCACGCCGTGTCGCCGGCTCAGGGCGACCTCAACCTTGCGCCTTAGGCAGCCCGCGCTCCGCAGGGTGCTGCGGGGCGCGGGCGACGCGGCCAGACGCCGCCTGTCCTCACACCACGGCAGGTGCGGGCCGCAGCAAGGGCCTCAAACCACGCCGTGGCCACAGCGCCGCACACCCGACGGGAACAGGCGAACTCCAGGGTTGCGCTCACGGTGGCCCGAGAGCTGCTACGTGCCGACTGCTGGAGGGCGGTCGTGATGTGTTGTTGGAGCGAGTGGCCGAGCTCCTGGACGCCGCCGCCTTAGGAGCACCTCCCTTCTGCGTCCAGCTACCGCCCCAGGTCCAGGGCGGGCCATATGTCAGTATTATACGTGCTCACGCAACTTCAAGCGAACTCCAAGGCCTGTTCAACGCCAACGCCTCCGTCGGCACCGGGCGACAAGTCGCGCCGGCCCCACCTCCGGCTAGCGAAGGGGTGCACGCCATGGCCTCCGGCTTCGGCGGACCGCCGCGCCATCACCCCCAAGACGACGCTCCAGGTCGGACTGCGTGGCATGCGGGGCGCTACGGTGAGGCCCACGAGGCGGTGGACCCAGAAGGTTATGTGCCCCGCATGGTGGATCAGGGGTGCACGCTGGAAGAAGATCATGGCTCATTCCTCGGGCCAGGCTGGGGCGAGGAGGCGCCAGAAGCTAAGCTCTTTCAGGAATCCCAAGAGAGCCTCGACAACCGCACCGGCGGCAGCAATTATCTGGTACCACCATTCCTCAGGAGCAAGCTTATGCTAACCATGGGTCGCAGGAGATACAGGTCGCCGCAGCAGATGGCTGCCCCAATGCTGCAGCCTCCTATCCCTCAGGAGGAGGGCGCAGGGGGCTGCAGGAGAGGGGCCGAGATCTGGGTTCGCCCCCGCGGCGGTCGGAGCAAGGCGTTCTCAGGAGGTAGGCCCTCTGCCGGGGAGGTGCCCCAGGGCCTGCCCCCGGTAGAGGACCCGTGGTCGTCGGGGGAACTGCTGGCAACCGCTCTACCCCATTGGCGTCGTCCTTGGTCTCCGGCCGCCGTCAATGGCGGTAGAGTGTGGCGCAAGGCGGGGCCCTCGTCAGGCGATATGAAGCAAGGCTGGTACCTGTGAAGAAGGCCTAGTGCCTGTGAAGCTCACCGCCCGTGACACTCTCACGTAATAATGATTGGGGCTGTACACGCACCGGAGTCTCCGAAGAGCCGCCCTCGGGCCTCGGGGGCTCCCGCCCATGCCCAGTGGCAGCACTTAGCTCCACGCTGGTGAGAAGACGTCGAAGACTAGACTAGGTGCCGGACGCGGCCTTTTGCTTTTCGCTTCTTCCTTGTTGACAAGTTTCTTCGGTTTGGTTTTAAGTTGGATTTGAGCTCAAGACTTGCGTGTGTTTGGGGAAGGGGTGTTTAGTCTCGTTCGAGCAATCTCTCGTGTTCTGATTTCGGCTTTGCGTCCAAAGTTAGCATTGGCTGCCCCCCCTCACGAGCCCCTCGCGAGCCGGGCCGGGCCAGGAACGACTACAGACGGGACCGCTGTCACCGCACCCTCTCCGGAGGTTCTCATCGCAGGATAAACAGGATAATCAAAAGACACCCGAGGCGCGGGGGGCCCCCGCAGGCCCGCTCGGAACTCGTCGGAGTCGAAAGGAAAACAAGTCGGCCGACCCATCACCGGGCTAGCAGCTAAGCTCACACGCAACGTTATCTTTACCAGGATACTAATCGCAAACCTTTACATGAGGGGCCTACCCTCCCAAAATGCTCTTACATTCTTCAGGGCCGAGCCCGAACCTTCTTCGTGCAGGGTAAACAGCAGCGACATACGGTTAGTCGAACATATCACTCACCGCGTCTTCTGGGGCACCCCAGAGGCATCGCTGGCGTCGCTGACATCGTCGCCGCCACCGCCAACACCTCCGACAGCGCCAGGCTCGTCCACAATGCCGCCTTCATCGGCGGCCACGATCACGCCGTCATCATCAGATGCAAAGGCCCTGACGAGGGCATCCACGTTGTCCTCCACCCATTGTGCCAGGTCGCCCCGGACGGCTATGGGCATGGGCGCAATGGCAGCGTCGCAGTCGAAGTGGGGGTCCCTGTCCTGCAGATAGCTGAAGACACGGGAGAAGGCACACCCGAGCAAGGCTCGGCTCCTCTCTTCGACAAGCCAACGGGACCTCTCGGAGCGGTTCTCCAGAAGCATCACCACGTCGATGAAAAACTGGAGGTTGCCGGCGTAGCTGGCCTCATGCGGCTCCTTAGCGGCAGCCTCGCAAATGTTGCCCAAAGCTGTGTTGGCCCTCTCCCTGAGCGTTCGAAGCATGGGGGCATGCATGTGTTCCAGAACCCGCCGCCGACGGACCTCGTCCTCATTCCGCTGCGCGACGGCCTCGACGTCATCAACCCTCTGTTGGAGAAGAAGCAGCTTAGCCCGGGAAGAGGCCAACTCCGCCTGCGCTGTGCCAAGGGCGGCTGCGGATGAGTCCGCACGCCACGTCACTTCAGCCAATTTGGCCCTGAGGGCCACAGTCCTACCCTCAGCCTCGGCCCTGATCAGCCCCAAGATTGCTTCGTATTCGTGCTCGAAGGCCGAGCGGACTTCCGCCACGCGGCGGTCAACCTCTTCCTGGGCCCGGACTTTGCGCGCAGCAACGTCATCCTCCGCCTGGGCCACCAGGCGCTCCCTCGTCTCCAACCGCTCAAGGTCAAGATTGCGCTCAGCGGCCTCCAGCGTCAGCGCCTCCTCGCTCTTCAGCAGCTCCGCCTGGTCGATGGAGGCCCCCTTCAGCGACTCAAGGGCCACCTGGCGCAGTTCCACTTGCTGCTCCAGGGAGTTGCTTCAGGCTTGGAGGTCCCATGCGCGCTCCTCCGCATCTCTGCGCTGATGGTCTGCTTCCCGAGCCTCCTCGACGGCCTGGGAGCAGGCCTCCCGCGAAGCCACCAGCGACGCTTCAGCCTTCGCGTTGTGAAGATCACGTTGGTGATGCGCGAGGGCGATGGCTACCTTCAGTTTGCGCCTCTCCTCAGCAAGGCGCAAACCTTCGGCCTTGAGGCGCGCATCCTCGCCAGCAAGCTCTGCCCCGATCCGGCTCACCGCATCCTCCGCCCCCTGGAGGAACTCTTGGCGAAGGGCGCGACGCTCCCAAGCGTGCCTGAGCACGTCTTCCACATCACCCTCTTCCACCGGAGTATGCGGAGGGCCCCAAGGCGACATGCCCCCTCTCGGCGCGGGGCTGGGGGCTGGCACCCTAGCCATCACCGAATGGACCCCTCTGGGAATCCAGCCGGGCGTCGGTCCACCCACGGAGGAGGAGCTGAAGGCAGACTTCAACCATTCACCCTCATTGATCAGAGGAGGAACGCAGGGCAAGCCGGATGTGCCCCAGGGGGACTCATGAAGAAAGGACAGCCGGCACGTAGGCTCAAGGTGCCCCGTTGAACAGACCACTCCACCGACCGGTCCGGCGGCGGGGGTGCCGCTCGAGCTCGGCGCGCCCAGAGCCAGCGGAGAAGGCAAAGCTTTGGGGGCTGGCTCCTGGGCCGACTCAGCGAATTTGGCAGGACGGGGCCTGAAAGTCCACAATCAGCCACAGGGATAGTCAAGTAAATGAGCAGAGAAAGAAGAGGACTTACTCGTCCATGGCGAAGTACTTCCTGCGCTTCAACAAGCGGCAAGGGTGGTCGTCGCCACCCAAGGCCTCCTTCCTCTTGCGGAGAGCCTCAAAATCTACACGGAACCGGCCTAAGCGCCCGACGCAGGGGTCGACCTGGTGGCGTGGAAGAAGCATCAAGAAATCACGCGCCGAAGGAGCCGTCCTAGGGGACGCCATCAGGCAATGCCTCGCGAGGAACGGCCGGGGCCTCAGGAGCCCCGACCTCAAGAGCCAAGGGCTGTAACTCCGCGCCAGCCGCCGCTCCTGGGCGGGCCTTGGGAGGCACCGCCTTCAGGGCTTCTCGCGGCATCGGCACCTCGACATCAGTCGCCCCAGCTCCCGCCGATTCTCGTCTCCCCGCTCTATCGCCTAAGGAAGGACCATTGTGGATGACAGGGGGAGCAACCACGACGGCTGGGTTCTCGCGGGGCCCCGTGAAGCTAGCCGGGCGCAACCCCCACTCGTCGAAGCTGGGCATCTGCCTCACAAAATCGGCCCTACCAGAGCAAAGATACAAAAGGGCACCATCACTGTCGGTGTCAAAACCGGCGGATCTCGGGTAGGGGGTCCCGAAACTGTGCATCTAAGGCGATGGTAATAGGAGGCAGGGAACACGATGTTTACCCAGGTTCGGGCCCTCCTGATGGAGGTAAAACCTACGTCCCTGCTTGATTAATATTGATGATATGGTAGTACAAGAGTAGATCTACCACGAGAATCAGAGAGGCTAAACCCTAGAAGCTAGCCTATGGTATGATTGTATGTTATCGTCCTACGGACTAAAAACCCTCCGGTTTATATAGACACCGGAGAGGGTTAGGTTACACTAGTCGGTTACAAAGGAGGAGATATCCATATCCGTACTACCTAGCTTGCCTTCCACGCCAAGTAGAGTCCCATCCGGACAGAGACGAAGTCTTCAATCTTGTATCTTCATAGTCCAATAGTCCGTAAGGATATAATCGACTATCCGATACCCCTATCCAGGACTCCCTCATAGCCCCTGAACCAGGCTTCCATGACGATGAGTCTGGCGAGCAGTGTTGTCTCGGCATTGCAAGGCGGGTTTCCTTCCTCCGAACACATCACAGAAGAATTTGAATACAAGATAGTGTCCGACCCTACAAATAGTTCCACATACCACCATAGAGAGAATAATATTTCCACAAATCTAATTTGCCGACTTGTTTTGGCAACACGACATTATTTCATGGCCCGGTGATTATTTGAACCGTTTCCTTTAACTAGCCCCGCACATAACGCGAGGCAGTTTTTGACACGTCTTGTCAAAGCAGAGATCGTGTCCCCTTATCACGGGATTCTCATCAATACAGGCGTGGGTAACCCAACCGTGCCATCGATTACGGTGCTTGGGGGATAAGCGAGTTTTATCAGGCTAGTGGGGACGCATAGTTTCGTCCACCCATATAAAGGGATAAGGATTCACCTTTTCATCCACGCCTTCTTCCTCCTTTGCTCATCCATTTTCGCACACTCGAGCTCCAGCGCCCAAGTCCGCATTTCCCACCTCGACCTTCTCCAACCATGTTTGGAGCGGGAGGCAGGTGGATGGTCTCCTTTGTCACGGAGGGACACATCAAGAAGCTGAGGAGAGCCGGATACCTGCCCGACGACATCGCGCACCGGCTCCCAGATGAGGGGCAACTCATCCCCACCCCAGG
Organism: Triticum urartu; assembly: GCF_003073215.2. Taxonomy (NCBI): domain Eukaryota; kingdom Viridiplantae; phylum Streptophyta; class Magnoliopsida; order Poales; family Poaceae; genus Triticum; species Triticum urartu. Next base: position 684,440,035 of record NC_053023.1, on the reverse strand, counting down.
CCCCATGAGAGGGTAGTGTTCCTTACCCATTTCCTCCGCGGACTGGGATTCCCTCTCCACCCATTCGTCCGGGGGCTCATGTTCTACTACGGCCTGGATTTCCACGATCTGGCCCCGAACTTCATCCTCAACATCTCGCGTTTATCGTCGTGTGCGAGGCCTTCCTCCGCATCAAGCCCCACTTCGGCTTATGGCTGAAGACCTTCAATGTCAAGCCGAAGGTAGTGAGCGGCCGCCAGGCGGAGTGCGGAGGCGCCATGGTGGGCAAGATGCCCAACGTCACATGGCTCGAGGGCTCCTTCGTGGAGACCATAAAGGGGTGGCAATCGGGGTGGTTCTACATCACCGAGCCGCGTGACCCTAGATGGGCAGCGGCCCCCGAGTTCCGATCTGGCATCCCCACGCGGCTCACCTCCTGGCAAGAGAAGGGCCTGTCCTGGGGTAGTTCGGGAGAGCTGACCGGACTCCAAACATGTATTCAAAACATGGTGAACAAGAAGCTCAAACTCGTCAACGTAGTCCAGGTCATGCTCATCCGCCGGATCCTCCCGTGCCAAACAACGCCTTCAACTTGTGGGAGTTCAACCCGGCCACACCGAACTCTGAACAGGCTCTTCGACACAACTCACGAGGATGCCTGGAAGGTGCTATTCAAGGTGGCTGAGGTTCCCCCTCCCACTACGAGGATCGCGGATTCTGCGCAAAGCGCCAAGCCAGCGCGGTAAGCTGTTTTACCTCTCACGGGATACTTGTTTTTCATAGTTTGACTCTATGCGGGATCTAAGCTCCCGTACCTTTGACAGGACTGGCAGGAGACGGCCAGTCAGATCGGCTGTCCGGCTCCTTTGCCCGAAGACCCAGCAGACGCTCTCCTGACGAATATGTTGACTCCGGCTCCTTACAAGGTGCCGGAGAAGACCAAGAAGGCCAAGGGAACCCAAAAGAGTTCCCGACGCCAGGCGTCATCGGACTCATTGTCCGATAACTCTGCGACACACTCCTGCCCCGAAGACGAGGAGGAAGAAGAAGATGCCCCCCCTTCAGATGGGGGAGACAAGAAAAGGAAGGCCGCCCCAACTGGGGAGGCCGAAGGGTCCAAGAAGGGAAGGACTCTCCTTCCGGACAGTTCCACCACCGCCGCCGAAGGCGAAGACGAGTGGCTGCTCAGGGCCAAGCCCCTGGCGAAGTCGTAAGTATTCGATACCAGAGTAACTCATAGCATTCCTTTGTCGCACTGCTTCTCCTAACGCCGAATATGATTATGCAGGCCGCCACGAGCCCGTATCGATGTATCTCGGACGGCTCCCTGGGCTCGTCGGATATGGATAGCGATCCACTTCCGACCGCCACCTCCCCTTGCCCTGCGGACGCCGAGGTATTGTCTCAAGAGGCACCGGGTCGAGGGGAGACAGTCCCGGAGGCGCCTCAAGGCGACCTTCCGGACTCCGGGAGCAGAGGGAACAAGGCCCTTGAGGGCTCCGAGTTCGGCCCTCAGCCGAACACCGCGCCGGAACCTCCAGTGGTTCCGGACTCGGCAGGCGGCCTCCTTCCAAGAGGGGCAAGACGCCTGTGCCGGTGACCTCTGTCCATCCAGAGGCGCCGGACAATCTGCTGGGAGCGCTTCGCAGCGCTTCCATCGACGAGGAGCACCGCACTATTATGAGTGCGGTGGTCCAGAAGGTTCAGTCCGCCAAGAGCGGATTGACTGAAGCCTATGCCAGCCTTCTAACAGGCTTTGAGGTAAGTGTTGAAATATAGGAAAAATATTACCGCATAGACAGTAGCCCCTGATGCTCTGTTCGGTGTTCAAAAAGAAAAGCCGAATAGAGGATCAAATAATACCGCAGGAGTCTAACATAAGTATGTCTATATGCGTATGCAGGCTTCGCTGCTGGCCTCAGCCGCACTGACTGCGGAGGTCGCCACACTGAAGCAGGACCTCGAGGGGTCCAAGAAAGAGCTCGGCCTTGCCAAGAGGCAGCTCGAGGAGAACAAGGGTAAGTAATACCCTGTCTATAGATATGTATATATAAAAGAAGACGCGATTGCAAAATGACAGGATCATCGTATATTTGCCAGGGGCCATGACCGAGGTGGCGACCCTGAAGCATGCGCTATCTAAGGCCGAAGACAAAGCGGCCAAGGAGCGCACCGAGCGGGAAAGGTAAGAGGCTCGGGTGGGCGAGGTGCAGCAAGAGCTCCAGGCTCTCGTGACGAAGCATGAGGCGTTGGAGCTTGACTCGAAGACGCGAGAGTCTGAGCTTGCCGCGGCGCTCGAGACCGCAAAGAGTGCCAAGGCCGAAGCCCAAAAGGCCCTCCAGGAGATTGACGCGATGAAGAAAATAGCGGCGGGTAAGGCATTCTTTATGCAAAGCAAGCATGTGAAAGTAAATTACCTATTACTTACCCGAATTCGAAGTTCTCCAGGAGCATTCGCAGATTTGCCCCGCAGCGTGTCGGATGCCGCACAGTTTTAGCAGCCGAGGAGGGAAGCTCAACGGAGAAGCTGTTCTGGTCTCAGTATACTGGGACCGAACACCCGGTGCCTATGAGCGACCAGCTGAAGCAGCTGGTCGAGCTACACAAGGCGGCCGAACAGCCATGAAGGACTTTATAGTCCGGCTGTGGCCTGGTGACGCCCTTCCGAATAGCTACTTCGGCCTAGTGAGGAGGCTGGTGGATGCATGCCCATGGCTAGAAGTCGTCAAGCGGTCCGTCTGCATCGAAGGTGCACGCCGGGCTTTCGCCCGTGTGAAGGTGCAATGGGCCAAGCTAGACGTGAAGCTGATCAAGGGAAGGACTGCAGCAGGGCAAGGAGCATTGCACCCCCGAAATTTATTATGAGGGTGTCCTGAAGGGTGCCCGTCTTGTAGCGGACGAATGTTCAAAGGATGTAATATTTGAGTAAACTTGCTCGTGTGATCCTGTATGATGAAAAATTGTTTCATATGCGCTATGCAACGCTTGGTTGAATTTAAAATATTACCTTCTGTTTGGCTGTTTATCCAATCTGAGAGATGGCTAGTCCTCGGCTTCTGCCCCCATGCCGCTAGTGCTGGGGTGTTCGGGATAAACCTGAGCACTCTTGTTCCCATTTTTGGGTCCTTCGAGGGAGGTGCTCAGCACAACTAACAAGGCAACCGGACTAATAATGCTTTATCACTCTCACTTAGCCATAGAATTCTATAATTTTAAATTTCGGCGAAGCCCCTGGTATTCGGAAGGCCGAATTCAGGGCGCGATACACCCTTTAAGCCGGCAGGACCGGCTCCTCGCTCTAAGCGGCATAAGTCTTTAGGGACTCGAAACCTCGGCCGAACAGCGACCAGTCTCTCGCCTTATCATGACAGTCAGTTTTAGCTTCCTCTACCTGAGGTGCTTAGCCCAGCAGAACCGGGGCACAATCGCAGTAGTTCTCCTAGTGCTACCTTAGCCGATAGAGCGGAACGTAAGGTACCAAAACATAGGAGCCGGGCAAAACCCAACATTTGACCAAAGACATGATTCGGAGCTGATGCATATAATGCTATAAGTTCGGGGTGCCGCACTTGTGAAAGTGTTCGGACTTCTCACACCATATTGTGGGGTACTTAAGCCCCTGGTGTATTGGCCGTACCAAAGTGTACGGTTGCAAGGTCATTAATGAACACATATATATAAAACAAGAATGCAATAATAGTCGTAATGTTATGCATTGTTTATTCAAAAAGGTGCGTTAAAGCAGAATGATACAGATAGTGCGATAAGCAAAAAGTAGGACTATGTCCCTTCCAAGGGCAAGCTGAGGAATAGTATTAAAGCAAATATTTCACTCGTTATCGTAATCCACCTGGGAGTCTGTGGTGTGACGTAGCTTTCTGCCTCCTTGGTTGCTGCATCATGTGTTCGGCAATCATGCTGCCGGACAGGGTTTCCAGAGATTAAAGTCCTGAAAGAGAAAAATAACAAAGCGGGAAGCCCCTAGTGCGGTTTAAGCCGCGTATTGGGGCGTGCCGTAGTTGTGCCCCCTCCCCGCCTGTGCCCATGGTATTTTTAATGCGTAATTATGTACGCGTGGCACGAATTTCGCCGTTTGGCTTGGGACTGGGGTGGGGGCCGCATTGCTACGCGAGCTCAGATCGTGCCAGGCGGTCTAGTTGCCGATTACTCCGAGCGCGCTTGAAGGTCCGGGTCTTGAAACGCGAACTGGTGGATTGCCTTGAGAGGCTGCTTTGCGCTTCTGCTGCGAGGGCCGCAGTGTGCTCCTCCGTGCGGAGAGAGCGCTCTGTGTTTCCATTAACTGTGATGACCCCCCGAGGTCCTGGCATCTTGAGCTTGAGGTATGCATAATGCGGTACCGCATTGAATCTCGCAAATGCGGTTCGCCCGAGCAGTGCATGATAGCCACTGCGGAACGGGACTATATCGAAGATTAATTCTTCTTCGGAAGTTATCCGGGGATCCGAAGACCACTTCCAGTGTAATTGAGCCTGTGCAATGGGCCTCTACACCTGGAATGACGCCTTTAAAGGTTTTTTGTGGGTTTGATCCTTGAGGGTCTATACCCATTTTGCGCACTGTGTCCTGATAAAGCAGGTTTAGGCTGCTGCCGCCATCCATAAGGACTCGAGTGAGGTGAAATCCGTCGACGATTGGGTCTAGGACCAGTGCGGCGAATCAGCCATGACGGATACTAGTGGGATGGTCCCTGCGATTGAAGGTGATCGGACAGGAGAACCATGGGCTGAACTTTGGGGCGACTGGCTCCAACGCATATACGTCCTTGAGCGCACGCTTCCGCTCCCTCTTGGGGATGTGGGTTGCGTATATCATGTTCACCGTCCGCACTTGTGGGGGGGACCACTTCTGTCCCCCGGTGTTCGGCTGCCGTGGCTCTTCCTCGTCATCGCTATGTGGCCCCTTATCTTTGTTTCCGGCAATTAACTTGCCGGCCTGCTTGAATACCCAACAATCCCTATTGGTGTGGTTGGCTGGCTTGTCGGGCTGCCGTGTATTTGACACGAGCGATCGAGTATGCGGTCCAAACAGGATGGGCCCGAAGTGCTTCTTTTAAATGGCTTTTTCCGCTGACCGGGTTTAGAGCTTTGAATCCGGCATTGACTGCCGTATCCTCGGTATGTCGCTGTTAATGCGGCGCTTATGTTTATTTCGACGTGACCGTCCATTGCCATCCTTGGTATCCGAAGTACCATGGTTCTTTGATATGTTATTACTGCGAGCCACAGCTGTTCTTCTCCCGCACAAAAGCGGTCATGAGTGTCGTGAGGGCTGCCATAGATTTCGGCTTTTCCTGACCAAGGTGCCGGGCTAGCCACTCGTCGCGGATGTTGTGTTTGAAAGCTGCTAGGGCCTCTGCATCCGGACAGTCGACGATTTGATTTTTCTTTGTTAGGAACCGAGTCCAGAATTGCCTGGCCGATTCTTCTGGCTGCTGAATTATGTGGCTCAAGTCATCGGCATCTGGTGGTCGCACATAGTGCCCTGAAAGTTGTCGAGGAATGCGGCCCCAGATCTTCCCAACAGCTAATGGACTCTGCTGGCAAGCTGTTAAGCCAATGCCGCGCTGGTCCTTTGAGCTTTAGTGGGAGGTATTTGATGGCGTGTAAGTCATCACCGCGGGCCATGTGGATGTGGAGGAGGAAATCCTCGATCCATACCGCAGGATCTGTTGTGCCGTCGTATGATTCAATATTTACGGGTTTGAAACCCTCTGGGATTTGATGATCCATTACTTCGTCTGTGAAGCATAGGGGGTGTGCGGCGCCTCTGTACTGGGCTATGTCGCGACGCAGCTCGAATGAGTCGTGTCCGCTGTGTCGGCCCGGCCGACTTACTTTTACTGTATCGGCATGACGTTTTATCGTCTTGCATAGTGGCGCGCCCTCGTGGATCTGTAGATCGATCTTGCGTGTTTTGCTTTGTCCTCCAATATATCTCGTAGGTCTGCGTATTTCCCCATGCCTTTTTTATTGAATGGCGTCGGGTGCAGGCTGAGTTTTTGGCTGAATGCCCTCTCTATCACGGCCACGAGGTGGCCGATCAGCCGCGTCATACGCTTCTTCCTCCAGTCGGGGTAGCAACCTGCATTTTGGGTAACTCTTGGAGCGCTCGAGTTTATATTCCTCGGCCCTCGAGGACTTCAGTCCATCTGTCAGCTAGCAGATCTTGATCAGCTTGAAGCTGCTGCTGCTTTTTCTTAAGGCCTATTTCGTGGCCATAAGCCGGCGCTTGAAGCGCTCTTGTTCGACGGGATCCTCTGGCACGGCGAATTCGTCATCGCCGAGGCTTGCCTCGTCTTCGGAGGGGGGCATGTAATTATCATCCTCCGCCTCTCCATTGCCGCTCTCTTGGGAGGCTGGCTCCTCCATCCTCCTGCTCTAAATCTTGAGGAGAGATTGTTGTTGTCTTCGGTAATATCCGGAGTGTTATTATCTTCCTGTGCCGGTATCACCACTTTTGCTTTGGTGGGACTTAGAGCGGCGTCGCTGACGTCGGCGTTGGGTTGCTTCTTGGAGGGGTCATCCTCTGTTGTCTCGTCGCCATTGCCTTCTTTGGGTGTGTCCACCATGTATATATCGTATGATGAGGTGGCTGTCCAGTGCCCTGTGGGCAGTGGTTCCTCTTCGTCTCCCGCATCGTCGTCCATACCGTCGATGTCTTTGGAGTAGAAGTCGAGCATGTCGGTTAAATCATCGACAGTGGCTACTAAGTGGGTGGTGGGTGGGCCGCAAATTTCTTCGTCGTCTGCATCCCAATCCTGCCGGACATAGTTTGGCCAGGATCCTCCTGACAAGGAGAGAGACCTTAATGAGTTTAGTATGTCGCCAAAGGGCGAGTGCTGAAAAATATCCGCGGAGGTAGACTCCATGATCAGCGCCCAATCGGATTCTCTAGGAACGGGCGCAGGCGGTTCAGAGTCCGTGGCCGGAGAAGTATTCGACAGTTCAACAATACGGCTCTTGCGAAGGGTAAGATAGGTATTCAGCTCGATCGCCGTTGGGGATGTGGCCTCTGTGGCGGGGTCTATCCACCCGTCCATGGGAGGCGCAACTGGCTCCGAATTAAGGGTCGGAGCGGCTGCCGTGTGATTTATTGAACACTGTCCGATGGCAGAGCTAAATCGTACTCATCGTGACCGCGTGACGCACAAGGCAGAGGTCGATCCGTCGAAGATCAAGTCTCCGCGGATATCGGCCCCTGTAGTTTAAAGCTTCCAAACCTGACCTGGTGGCCAGGGGCGTAACTTTCGATCTGCTCCAGATGGCCAAGCGAGTTGGTCCGCAGTGCGAAGCTGCCGAACACAAAGATCTATCCAGGGACAAAAGTCTCACCCTGGACTGCATCGCTATCGATGATCATAGGAGCCATCAAGCCTAACGGCGACGACACAGAGGAACTCTCAATGAAAGCACCAATGTCGGTGCCAAAACCGGCGGATCTCGGGTAGGGGGTCCCGAACTGTGCGTCTAAGCGGATAGTAACAGGAGCAGGAACACGATGTTTTACCCAGGTTCGAGCCCTCTTGATAGAGAAAAACCCTACTGTCCTGCTTGATTAATATTGACTTGATATGGGTAGTACAAGAGTAGATCTACCACGAGATCAGAGAGGCAACCCCTAGAAGCTAGCCTTGTATGATGTATGGTTATCATGTCCTACGAAACTAAAAAACCCTCCGGTTCATATAGACACCGAGAGGAGTTACACAAGGTCGGTACAAATGAGGAGATATCCAATATCCGTTACTGCCTAGCTTGCCTTCCATGCCAAGTAGAGTCCCATCCGGACACGAGACGAAGTCTTCAATCTTGTATCTTCATGTCAACAGTCCGGCCAAAGGATATAATCTGGCTATCCGGATACCCCCTGATCCAGGACTCCCTCAATCACGCGGAACGCTACTTGGGGAAGGTTCGCTAGTCAAGACCCTGAGCACCGTCCGCAGCACTTCAGGCGCCAAGTCCTCCTCCTGAAGTCGCATGCGGTCTCTGTGCCCCGCAAAGTCCCACATCTGGCGAGAGTGGCGCTGAGAGGAGCAATGCAGCATTGGAGGAACTCCTTCACCACCTTGGACGCAGTCACATTGAGCGCCCTCAAACTCTGGAAGCGGTGCCAGACGAAGGCGAGCCGGGGGCTCACGAGCATCTCATGGTCCCAGCCCGAGTGGGGAACAAAAGGCGAGTCGGGTGCGAGAGCAGAGGGTTGGGCACTCCAATGTCCACATACAACCACCGCTCTCTGAACCTGGCCTCAGAAGGAGGAAGGCCGAAGTCGATCCCTGAAGCGCGTCTCTGGCATGGCGAAGAAGCCCACGCACCCTGAGCACTGAGTGGGGTCGCTCAAGCGCAAGGAAAAGAAGTGGCGCAACATGGCAACGGAAGGAGGAATGCCAACCATTGCCTCGTAAACAAAAGCAAAGACAGCCAGAAGGGTGATGGACTCCAGGCCCGAGGTGCATCATGCAGATCTGATAATGGGAGAGCACCGCATTGAAGAAAGCAGAAAAGGGGGGAACCAGACCCGCCCACAGGGCATCGGCGAAGAATCGGACCTCCGTGACGATCCTATCAAGGGAGGCATGGGACGCAGGCCAGACTCTGGTCCTGCCGCACTCGTTGAAGATAGTGGCAAGGGCAGAGCGGACCTTGTTTAGGACTTCTGGATTGAGTATGATCGACCAATCAACGGCGGGGGCCGCCATCGGAGATGAGCGGGGCAAAGGCGCGGGCTTCTTCCCCTTTCCTTTCTTTGTTGGCGCCATGGCGATGGAAAGAGGGAAGAGCTCGAGCCGGATTGGCGGCGGAGGTTGGAGCTCGAAGAAGAAGGAAAGGTAGGAGGCGAGCGAGCAGCGGAAAAGGGAACAACTGTGTGCAACTATGGGTCCGCTTAGCCGGGCGCGTAACAAGGCATGTGGGGAAGCATAGACGCCCACGTCCAATCAATCGCCACGCGGCGCCCAAGGCCGCAAGCTATTGGGGCCCGGGGCACTTCGCGCTAGCCCCTTAGCTTCTCTGCTAAGCCAAGCCCGGGCCCGCCTTGGGCCCGGGGGCTACTGTCGGTGTTTTGGGAACGCCCCAGATATAACTTTCCCAATTTGTACTCCAACTCTTGCCGTTTCCGGCGTTAAGTTATATTTATTTCTCGGGTTCGGGTCTTTGCCTCCGTGTGTTGTTTTCGTTTTCATGCATCTCATATCATGTCATCATGTGCATTGCATTTGCATACGTGTTCATCTCATGCATCCAAGCATTTTCCCCGTTGTCCGTTTTGCATTCCGGCGCTTCGTTCTCCTCCGGTGGCCATTCCTAGCTTTCTTTCGTGTGTGGGGATTAAACATTTCCAGATTGGACCGAGACTTGCCATGCGGCCTCGGTTTACTACCGGTAGACCGCCTGTCAAGTGTCGGGTCATTTGGACTTCGTTTGGTACTCCAATGGTTAACCGAGGGACCGAAAAGGCCTCGTGTGTGTTGCAGCCCAACACCCCTCCAATTTGGCCCAAAACCCACCAAACTCTGCTCCATGTCCTAGAGCGTTCGATCACGATCGCGTGGCCGAAAACCGCACCTCATTTGGACTCTCCTAGCTCTACTTATGCCTATAAATACCCCCTCCATTCGGATCTCTTCTTCCCCCGTCCGAAACCCTAGTTAAAAAAAACAGATCAACCCCCGCCACCGACGGACGTGTCCGGATCAGACCGGACAGCGTCCGCCGCCGCCCCTTGTCCACTCACGCGCCGCCACGTGGGCCGCGCCCACATCCCCGCCGCCGGCCCGGGAGGCCCAAGAGGGGCCCCCGCGAGCCCGATCCGCCGCCGCCCTTCGTCCCGCGCCCCGCCGCCGTCCTCTTCCCGGCCGGCCGCCGCCGCCACCGAGGGCACCGCCGCCGCCCCAGCCGGAGGTCGCCGCCGCCCGTGAAGACCGGCGCCGCCACGCCCAGCCCCGCCTCGGGCGCCGCCGCCGCACGGCCACGCCGCCGTCGCCGCCCCGGTCCGGCCAGCCCCCTCCTCCTCCGCGGCGCCTCCTCCTCTCCGGCGAGACTCCGGCGAGATCCCGGCCATCCTCGGTTCGCGCGCCCGTGAACAGTGCCGAAACCCTAGATCTGGGTTGACTTCCCTCTTCTCCCCCGTAATTTTTATGCTATGTTTGACTGCTCATATCTCCGCATCCGTAACTCCGTTTTGGGCATATAATATATCAAAATCTTCGTCTCGACATGTACATCATTTCATTCCATTGCATCATTTGCATTTGAGTTCATCTTGATGCCCAAAATGCTGTTAGAAGGAGGCTTCGTGAGTTAAATTGCAGATCCGTTAGTTCATCATGCACTTTTGTCATTTTTGCCATGTTTAATCCGTGCATGATATGCCTGTGCCCCTTTGGGATGATTGTTAAGCATTTTGTCTTCTTTCCAGAGGTGCCCCATGCATTTTTAGGATGTGTGTGTTGTCTTGTGCAAGCTTGCGAAGAGAGGTACCTGAGATTGCTGATTTCAGGGACTTAGTGATTTTCACTAAGTCTGGGATATTTTAGTTCATGATGCTATATGTCAGCTTGTTTCCTAGTGATCCGTGCCTCTTTTGAGGATGATCAGTAAGGGAGTTTTGATGTTTATGTTATGCTCTATCCATCCATGTCTTTACTTGTTATGTTGGAGCACCCTAGGTTGAGTCAATCGAGCTCAACTTTTGCTTCGTGGTAAATCTGGGCAGATCGTCAACCTGTTTGCGATTTTGCCGGTGCTATTGCTAGTGATCCATGCATGCTATGCCATTGTTCTTGCCATGTCTAGCTAGCATTTTGTGCCTTCTTACCGGATATATGCTTGCCTTGCCATGACTTGCACCGTAGTGAGTGCATCGAGCTCGTTTACATGCCTTCGTGAGTTAATTTCTGCATGTCTCAGTTTTCACTAAGTCTGAAAACTGATTGTGTTTTATGCTATGTTCGTGTGCCCGTTAATATATTTTGTGATCCCTTTTGGCCCCAGGTCACTTTGGGACTTTTGTTAAGCTTGTTGAGTAGCTCCATGCCATGTTTACTTGTCATGTTCAGGTCATGTATCATGTTGTTTTGCTGCTCCGAAGAGAGCATCGTGATCTGAAATTTCAGACAAGTGTTAATTTCACTGTCTGGATCGGTTTTGCATTTGCGTTTTTGCCATGCTTGTTTGAACCTCTTAATGTATGATTTGGCCGTGGCTCAGTGCTAATCTTTTGTTAAGCATCTTGTGGGAATCTCTGCCATGTATTTTGTTGTCATGTTTGGTGGCTGTAGCATGTTCATTTCGTTGCATTTAGATGCCTACTTGCTGTAAATCGCAGACCGGTGTCATATCTTAAAACGCTTGCCATTTCCAAACCGTAACTCCGATTCCAATGATCTTTATATCGTTTTCAAGCGATTTCATCCCCTCTATCCAGTGGCACCCTTGGAATTCCAAGTTGAAGCCAGGTTCATGCTTTTCCTGTTATATCTTGCATTTTGCATCCCGCATCGCATGCCGCATAGCATGTCATCTTTTCATCATATTGCTTGGTCTTGCACATGGTTGATTGTATCCTTGTTGCTTGTTTGTCTTGTTGGGTAGAGCCGGGAGACGAGTTCGCTACTGAGGAGCCCGTTGAGTTTGCTTGTGAGGATCCAGTCAACTCTGACAACTGTGCAGGCAAGATGATCATACCCTCGAAATCACTACTATCTTTGCTATGCTAGTTTGCTCGCTCTTGCTTTGCCAATGCTACGATGCCTACCTTTTGCTTGTCAGCCTCCTAATTGCCATGTCAACCTCTATCCCACCTTGTCCTAGCAAACCGTTGATTGGCTATGTTACCGCTTTGCTCAGCCCCTCTTATAGCGTTGCTAGTTGCAGGTGAAGATTGGAGGCCGTTCCTTGTTGGAACATCATTTATTTACTTGTTGGGATATCATTATATTTGCTATGTTATCTTAATGCATCTATATACTTGGTAAAGGGTGGAAGGCTCGGCCTCTCGCCTAGTGTTTTGTTCCACTCTTGCCGCCCTAGTTTCCGTCATATCGGTGTTATGTTCCCGGATTTTGCGTTCCTTACGCGGTTGGGTTATAATGGGAACCCCTTGATAGTTTCGCCTTGATTAAAGCTTTTCCAGCAATGCCCAACCTTGGTTTTACCATTTGCCACCTAGCCTCTTTTTCCCTTGGGTTCTGCGACCAAGGGTCATCTTATTTTAACCCCCCCCGGGCCAGTGCTCCTCTGAGTGTTGGTCCAACCTGTCAGCCCGGTGGCCACCAGGGGCAACTCTGGGCTGGCCTACCGTACCTAAGACAAGTGTGCCCTGAGAAAGAGATATGTGCAGCTCCTATCGGGATTTGTCGGCACATTCGGGCGGTGTTGCTGGTCTTGTTTTAACCTGTCGAAGTGTCTTACCGAGATACCGAGTCTGATCGGAACGTCTTGGGAGGAGGTCTATTCCTTCATTGACCGTGAGAGCTTGTCATGGGCTAAGTTGGGACTCCCCTGCAGGGATTTGAACTTTCGAAAGCCGTGCCCGCGGTTATGGGCAGATGGGAATTTGTTAATGTCCGGTTGTAGATAACTTGAACCTTAATTAATTAAAATGAATCAACTGAGTGTGTTGCTGATGGCCTCTTCTCGGCGGAGTCCGGGAAGTGGACACGGTGTTGGAGTTATGCTTGCGCATCTCTCTCTTTG